>NC_138772.1:266593598-266856098 GCF_965119305.1 Pelophylax lessonae | reverse complement strand
GAGCGGGAAGGCCGAAGTTACGCTGCAGCGCTGCCAGGCGAGCAGCAGCAGGGTGAGAACGCCGAAAGTGCGCACAAACGGCCCGCACTTTCTGCAGCAGCTCTGACATATCGGGGTAGTTTTTAAGGAACCTCTGCACCACCAAATTCAGCACATGCGCCAGGCAAGGGATGTGCGTCAAACCGGCTAGGCCCAGAGCTGCTATGAGATTTCTCCCGTTATCGCACACCACCAGGCCGGGCTTGAGGCTCGCTGGCAGCAACCACTCATTTGTCTGCTGTTCCATGCTCCTCCACAACTCCTGCGCGGTGTGTGGTTTGTCCCCCAAACAGGCAAGTTGTAAAACTGCCTGCTGTCGTTTACCCCTGGCCGTGCTGAAGTTGGTGGTGAAGGTGTTACGCTGTCCGGATGAGGAGGCGGTAGAGGATGAGGAAGTGGAGTAGGAGGAGTTAGGAACAGGAGGCAAACTGAAGCGCCCTGCAATCCTCGGTGGTGGAAGGACATGCGCCAAATTGCTATCCGCCTCAGGCCCATCCGCCACTGCATTTACCCAGTGTGCCGTTAGGGAGATATAATGCCCCTGACCGTGCTTACTGGTCCACGTATCGGTAGTTAGGTGGACCTTGGCACAGATGGCGTTGCGCAGTGCACACCTGATTTTTTCCCCCACTTGGTTGTGCAGGGAAGGGATGGCTTGCCTGGAAATGTAGTGGCGGCTGGGCACGACGTACTGTGGGACAGCCACCGACATAAGGTTTTTAAAACTGTGCGTCTCCACCAGACGGAATGACAGCATTTCAAAGGCCAATAATTTTGAAATGCTGGCATTCAGGGCCAGGGATCGCGGGTGGGTAGGGGGGTACTTCCTCTTCCTCTCAAGTGTTTGGGAGATGGAAAGCTGAACGCTTCCACGGGACATTGTGGAGATGGTTGTTGGTGACCCAGGTGGTGGTGTTGCTGACAGATCGTCTGTTTGTGGGGTGGCAGGTGCCGGTATCACTACAGATGTGGCTGGAGCGGCCGAGACTGCAGCAGAAGAGGAAGCAGGATGAGCCAGAGACGTTTCTTGGTTTTGAAGGTGTGTACTCCACTGCAGCTCGTGCTTTGCACTTAGATGCCTGATCATGCAGGTTGTGCTCAGGTTGAGAAGGTTTATGCCTCGCTTCAAGCTCTGATTGCACAGGGTGCAAACCACTTGTGTCCTGTCATCAGCACATTTTCTAAAGAACTTCCACGCTAGAGAACTCCTTTGAGCTGACTTTGGTGCGCTCGTTCCCTTGCTGCGTTGGGCAGTAGCGGGCGTAGTGTCTAGGGCACGGCCGCTCCGCTTCTGCACCCTGCTCCCTCTTCTGCTGTGCTGGTGGCTCTGTGCGACCACCGCCTCTTCCTCCAAACTACTCAGGTCACCTGCATGACGTTCATTCCATGTGGGGTCGAGGACCTCATCGTCCTCCACATCATCTTCCACCCAGTCTTCACCCCTGCCCTCCTTGTCGGTCTCCACAATGCTGAACGCCGCAGCAGTTGGCACCTGCGTTTCGTCATCATCGGAGACGTGCTGCGATGATCCTTGCATGTACTCATCTTGAGAAATAAGTGGTTGGGCATCGCTGCACTCAATCTCTTCCACTTCTGGGGCAGGGCTAGGTGGATGGCCCTGGGAAACCCTGCTGACAGAGTCATCAAAAAGAAGAAGAGACTGCTGTATGGCTTGGGGCTCAGACTGCTTGCCTGATTTGCAAGGGGGTGAGGTGAAAGACGGTTGGACATCGGCTGCAGGTGCCAACTGTGACCTTTCTGCAGTAGACTGGGTGGGAGACAATGTGAAGGAACTGGAGGCACTGTCAGCAGCAAACCAATCTACTATCGCCTCCACTTGTTCTGGCCTCATCACTTCTAGGGGCGTATGATGCCCTACCAAATACTGATGCAGGTTCTGTCGCCTACTCACACTTGAGGAAGGTGTTTCACTTGTGCGTGTAGCTGGCACAGATCGACCACGTCCTCTCCTTGCAACAGGAGCTCTACCAGCAGCACCACGACCCAGGCCACGGCCCTTATTTGACGGTCTCCTCATATTTCTGTAATTTAAGATCTTGCCCTAGAAAGGTTTTTATTGAATAGCGGAATAGGAAATAGGATCCAAAAAAGTGTATGTATCTCGCACGTACAAAACCACACTAGGCCCCAATTACTATTGTTTCTACCCCTAAAAGGATGGATGAGGAGTAGGAGGAGTATGGAACAGACAGCACCCTCAAATCTTCAGAAGTATGAGATGAACCTCAAAAACTTGGAAAGGTGGATCTCACACGTACCGACACAGACTATCCCGCAATTCAATTGATCCTCAAAGGTTTTTATTGAATAGCGGAATAGGAAATATGATCAAGAAAAGTGTATGTATCTCGCACGTACACCACCACACTAGG
Organism: Pelophylax lessonae; assembly: GCF_965119305.1. Taxonomy (NCBI): domain Eukaryota; kingdom Metazoa; phylum Chordata; class Amphibia; order Anura; family Ranidae; genus Pelophylax; species Pelophylax lessonae. Next base: position 266,853,666 of record NC_138772.1, on the reverse strand, counting down.
CCCCAATTACTATTGTTTGTACCCCTAAAAGGATGGTTGAGCAGTAGGAGGAGGAGTATGGAACAGGCAGCACCCTCAAATCTTCAGAAGTATGAGATGAACCCCAAAAACTTGGAAAGGTGGATCTCACACGTACCGACACAGACTATCACGCAATTTAATTGATCCCCAAAGGTTTTAATTGAATAGCGGAATAGAAAATATGATCAAAAAGAAAGTGTATGTATCTCACACGTACACCACCACACTAGGCCCCAATTACTATTGTTTGTACCCCTAAAAGGATGGTTGAGCAGTAGGAGGAGGAGTATGGAACAGGCAGCACCCTCAAATCTTCAGAAGTATGAGATGAACCCCAAAAACTTGGAAAGGTGGATCTCACACGTACCGACACAGACTATCACGCAATTTAATTGATCCCCAAAGGTTTTAATTGAATAGCGGAATAGAAAATATGATCAAAAAGAAAGTGTATGTATCTCACACGTACACCACCACACTAGGCCCCAATTACTATTGTTTGTACCCCTAAAAGGATGGTTGAGGAGTAGGAGGAGGAGTATGGAACAGGCAGCACCCTCAAATCTTCAGAAGTATGAGATGAACCCCAAAAACTTGGAAAGGTGGATCTCACACATACCGACACAGACTATCACGCAATTTAATTGATCCCCAAAGGTTTTAATTGAATAGCGGAATAGAAAATATGATCAAAAAGAAAGTGTATGTATCTCACACGTACACCACCACACTAGGCCCCAATTACTATTGTTTGTACCCCTAAAAGGATGGCTGAGGAGTAGGAGGAGGAGTATGGAACAGGCAGCACCCTCAAATCTTCAGAAGTATGAGATGAACCCCAAAAACTTGGAAAGGTGGATCTCACACGTACCGACACAGACTATCACGCAATTTAATTGATCCCCAAAGGTTTTAATTGAATAGCGGAATAGAAAATATGATCAAAAAGAAAGTGTATGTATCTCACACGTACACCACCACACTAGGCCCCAATTACTATTGTTTGTACCCCTAAAAGGATGGTTGAGGAGTAGGAGGAGGAGTATGGAACAGGCAGCACCCTCAAATCTTCAGAAGTATGAGATGAACCCCAAAAACTTGGAAAGGTGGATCTCACACATACCGACAAAGACTATCACGCAATTTAATTGATCCCCAAAGGTTTTAATTGAATAGCGGAATAGAAAATATGATCAAAAAGAAAGTGTATGTATCTCACACGTACACACCCACACTAGGCCCCAATTACTATTGTTTGTACCCCTAAAAGGATGGTTGAGGAGTAGGAGGAGGAGTATGGAACAGGCAGCACCCTCAAATCTTCAGAAGTATGAGATGAACCCCAAAAACTTGGAAAGGTGGATCTCACACGTACCGACACAGACTATCACGCAATTTAATTGATCCCCAAAGGTTTTAATTGAATAGCGGAATAGAAAATATGATCAAAAAGAAAGTGTATGTATCTCACACGTACACCACCACACTAGGCCCCAATTACTATTGTTTGTACCCCTAAAAGGATGGTTGAGCAGTAGGAGGAGGAGTATGGAACAGGCAGCACCCTCAAATCTTCAGAAGTATGAGATGAACCCCAAAAACTTGGAAAGGTGGATCTCACACGTACCGACACAGACTATCACGCAATTTAATTGATCCCCAAAGGTTTTAATTGAATAGCGGAATAGAAAATATGATCAAAAAGAAAGTGTATGTATCTCACACGTACACCACCACACTAGGCCCCAATTACTATTGTTTGTACCCCTAAAAGGATGGTTGAGGAGTAGGAGGAGGAGTATGGAACAGGCAGCACCCTCAAATCTTCAGAAGTATGAGATGAACCCCAAAAACTTGGAAAGGTGGATCTCACACGTACCGACACAGACTATCACGCAATTTAATTGATCCCCAAAGGTTTTAATTGAATAGCGGAATAGAAAATATGATCAAAAAGAAAGTGTATGTATCTCACATGTACACCACCACACTAGGCCCCAATTACTATTGTTTGTACCCCTAAAAGGATGGTTGAGGAGTAGGAGGAGGAGTATGGAACAGGCAGCACCCTCAAATCTTCAGAAGTATGAGATGAACCCCAAAAACTTGGAAAGGTGGATCTCACACGTACCGACACAGACTATCACGCAATTTAATTGATCCCCAAAGGTTTTAATTGAATAGCGGAATAGAAAATATGATCAAAAAGAAAGTGTATGTATCTCACACGTACACCACCACACTAGGCCCCAATTACTATTGTTTGTACCCCTAAAAGGATGGTTGAGCAGTAGGAGGAGGAGTATGGAACAGGCAGCACCCTCAAATCTTCAGAAGTATGAGATGAACCCCAAAAACTTGGAAAGGTGGATCTCACACGTACCGACACAGACTATCACGCAATTTAATTGATCCCCAAAGGTTTTAATTGAATAGCGGAATAGAAAATATGATCAAAAAGAAAGTGTATGTATCTCACACGTACACCACCACACTAGGCCCCAATTACTATTGTTTGTACCCCTAAAAGGATGGTTGAGGAGTAGGAGGAGGAGTATGGAACAGGCAGCACCCTCAAATCTTCAGAAGTATGAGATGAACCCCAAAAACTTGGAAAGGTGGATCTCACACGTACCGACACAGACTATCACGCAATTTAATTGATCCCCAAAGGTTTTAATTGAATAGCGGAATAGAAAATATGATCAAAAAGAAAGTGTATGTATCTCACACGTACACCACCACACTAGGCCCCAATTACTATTGTTTGTACCCCTAAAAGGATGGTTGAGCAGTAGGAGGAGGAGTATGGAACAGGCAGCACCCTCAAATCTTCAGAAGTATGAGATGAACCCCAAAAACTTGGAAAGGTGGATCTCACACGTACCGACACAGACTATCACGCAATTTAATTGATCCCCAAAGGTTTTAATTGAATAGCGGAATAGAAAATATGATCAAAAAGAAAGTGTATGTATCTCACACGTACACCACCACACTAGGCCCCAATTACTATTGTTTGTACCCCTAAAAGGATGGTTGAGGAGTAGGAGGAGGAGTATGGAACAGGCAGCACCCTCAAATCTTCAGAAGTATGAGATGAACCCCAAAAACTTGGAAAGGTGGATCTCACACGTACCGACACAGACTATCACGCAATTTAATTGATCCCCAAAGGTTTTAATTGAATAGCGGAATAGAAAATATGATCAAAAAGAAAGTGTATGTATCTCACACGTACACCACCACACTAGGCCCCAATTACTATTGTTTGTACCCCTAAAAGGATGGTTGAGCAGTAGGAGGAGGAGTGTGGAACAGGCAGCACCCTCAAATCTTCAGAAGTATGAGATGAACCCCAAAAACTTGGAAAGGTGGATCTCACACGTACCGACACAGACTATCACGCAATTTAATTGATCCCCAAAGGTTTTAATTGAATAGCGGAATAGAAAATATGATCAAAAAGAAAGTGTATGTATCTCACACGTACACCACCACACTAGGCCCCAATTACTATTGTTTGTACCCCTAAAAGGATGGTTGAGCAGTAGGAGGAGGAGTATGGAACAGGCAGCACCCTCAAATCTTCAGAAGTATGAGATGAACCCCAAAAACTTGGAAAGGTGGATCTCACACGTACCGACACAGACTATCACGCAATTTAATTGATCCCCAAAGGTTTTAATTGAATAGCGGAATAGAAAATATGATCAAAAAGAAAGTGTATGTATGTCACACGTACACCACCACACTAGGCCCCAATTACTATTGTTTGTACCCCTAAAAGGATGGTTGAGGAGTAGGAGGAGGAGTATGGAACAGGCAGCACCCTCAAATCTTCAGAAGTATGAGATGAACCCCAAAAACTTGGAAAGGTGGATCTCACACGTACCGACACAGACTATCACGCAATTTAATTGATCCCCAAAGGTTTTAATTGAATAGCGGAATAGAAAATATGATCAAAAAGAAAGTGTATGTATCTCACACGTACACCACCACCTTAGGCCCCAATTACTATTGTTTGTACCCCTAAAAGGATGGTTGAGGAGTAGGAGGAGGAGTATGGAACAGGCAGCACCCTCAAATCTTCAGAAGTATGAGATGAACCCCAAAAACTTGGAAAGGTGGATCTCACACGTACCGACACAGACTATCACGCAATTTAATTGATCCCCAAAGGTTTTAATTGAATAGCGGAATAGAAAATATGATCAAAAAGAAAGTGTATGTATCTCACACGTACACCACCACACTAGGCCCCAATTACTATTGTTTGTACCCCTAAAAGGATGGTTGAGCAGTAGGAGGAGGAGTATGGAACAGGCAGCACCCTCAAATCTTCAGAAGTATGAGATGAACCCTAAAAACTTGGAAAGGTGGATCTCACACGTACCGACACAGACTATCACGCAATTTAATTGATCCCCAAAGGTTTTAATTGAATAGCGGAATAGAAAATATGATCAAAAAGAAAGTGTATGTATCTCACACGTACACCACCACACTAGGCCCCAATTACTATTGTTTGTACCCCTAAAAGGATGGTTGAGGAGTAGGAGAAGGAGTATGGAACAGGCAGCACCCTCAAATCTTCAGAAGTATGAGATGAACCCCAAAAACTTGGAAAGGTGGATCTCACACGTACCGACACAGACTATCACGCAATTTAATTGATCCCCAAAGGTTTTAATTGAATAGCGGAATAGAAAATATGATCAAAAAGAAAGTGTATGTATCTCACACGTACACCACCACACTAGGCCCCAATTACTATTGTTTGTACCCCTAAATGGATGGTTGAGGAGTAGGAGGAGGAGTATGGAACAGGCAGCACCCTCAAATCTTCAGAAGTATGAGATGAACCCCAAAAACTTGGAAAGGTGGATCTCACACGTACCGACACAGACTATCACGCAATTTAATTGATCCCCAAAGGTTTTAATTGAACAGCGGAATAGAAAATATGATCAAAAAGAAAGTGTATGTATCTCACACGTACACCACCACACTAGGCCCCAATTACTATTGTTTGTACCCCTAAAAGGATGGTTGAGCAGTAGGAGGAGGAGTATGGAACAGGCAGCACCCTCAAATCTTCAGAAGTATGAGATGAACCCCAAAAACTTGGAAAGGTGGATCTCACACGTACCGACACAGACTATCACGCAATTTAATTGATCCCCAAAGGTTTTAATTGAATAGCGGAATAGAAAATATGATCAAAAAGAAAGTGTATGTATCTCACACGTACACCACCACACTAGGCCCCAATTACTATTGTTTGTACCCCTAAAAGGATGGTTGAGGAGTAGGAGGAGGAGTATGGAACAGGCAGCACCCTCAAATCTTCAGAAGTATGAGATGAACCCCAAAAACTTGGAAAGGTGGATCTCACACATACCGACACAGACTATCACGCAATTTAATTGATCCCCAAAGGTTTTAATTGAATAACGGAATAGAAAATATGATCAAAAAGAAAGTGTATGTATCTCACACGTACACCACCACACTAGGCCCCAATTACTATTGTTTGTACCCCTAAAAGGATGGTTGAGGAGTAGGAGGAGGAGTATGGAACAGGCAGCACCCTCAAATCTTCAGAAGTATGAGATGAACCCCAAAAACTTGGAAAGGTGGATCTCACACGTACCGACACAGACTATCACGCAATTTAATTGATCCCCAAAGGTTTTAATTGAATAGCGGAATAGAAAATATGATCAAAAAGAAAGTGTATGTATCTCACACGTACACCACCACACTAGGCCCCAATTACTATTGTTTGTACCCCTAAAAGGATGGTTGAGGAGTAGGAGGAGGAGTATGGAACAGGCAGCACCCTCAAATCTTCAGAAGTATGAGATGAACCCCAAAAACTTGGAAAGGTGGATCTCACACGTACCGACACAGACTATCACGCAATTTAATTGATCCCCAAAGGTTTTAATTGAATAGCGGAATAGAAAATATGATCAAAAAGAAAGTGTATGTATCTCACACGTACACCACCACACTAGGCCCCAATTACTATTGTTTGTACCCCTAAAAGGATGGTTGAGCAGTAGGAGGAGGAGTATGGAACAGGCAGCACCCTCAAATCTTCAGAAGTATGACATGAACCCCAAAAACTTGGAAAGGTGGATCTCACACGTACCGACACAGACTATCACGCAATTTAATTGATCCCCAAAGGTTTTAATTGAATAGCGGAATAGAAAATATGATCAAAAAGAAAGTGTATGTATCTCACACGTACACCACCACACTAGGCCCCAATTACTATTGTTTGTACCCCTAAAAGGATGGTTGAGGAGTAGGAGGAGGAGTATGGAACAGGCAGCACCCTTAAAATCTTCAGAAGTATGAGATGAACCCCAAAAACTTGGAAAGGTGGATCTCACACGTACCGACACAGACTATCACGCAATTTAATTGATCCCCAAAGGTTTTAATTGAATAGCGGAATAGAAAATATGATCAAAAAGAAAGTGTATGTATCTCACACGTACACCACCACACTAGGCCCCAATTACTATTGTTTGTACCCCTAAAAGGATGGTTGAGGAGTAGGAGGAGGAGTATGGAACAGGCAGCACCCTCAAATCTTCAGAAGTATGAGATGAACCCCAAAAACTTGGAAAGGTGGATCTCACACGTACCGACACAGACTATCACGCAATTTAATTGATCCCCAAAGGTTTTAATTGAATAGCGGAATAGAAAATATGATCAAAAAGAAAGTGTATGTATCTCACACGTACACCACCACACTAGGCCCCAATTACTATTGTTTGTACCCCTAAAAGGATGGTTGAGCAGTAGGAGGAGGAGTATGGAACAGGCAGCACCCTCAAATCTTCAGAAGTATGAGATGAACCCCAAAAACTTGGAAAGGTGGATCTCACACGTACCGACACAGACTATCACGCAATTTAATTGATCCCCAAAGGTTTTAATTGAATAGCGGAATAGAAAATATGATCAAAAAGAAAGTGTATGTATCTCACACGTACACCACCACACTAGGCCCCAATTACTATTGTTTGTACCCCTAAAAGGATGGTTGAGGAGTAGGAGAAGGAGTATGGAACAGGCAGCACCCTCAAATCTTCAGAAGTATGAGATGAACCCCAAAAACTTGGAAAGGTGGATCTCACACGTACCGACACAGACTATCACGCAATTTAATTGATCCCCAAAGGTTTTAATTGAATAGCGGAATAGAAAATATGATCAAAAAGAAAGTGTATGTATCTCACACGTACACCACCACACTAGGCCCCAATTACTATTGTTTGTACCCCTAAATGGATGGTTGAGCAGTAGGAGGAGGAGTATGGAACAGGCAGCACCCTTAAATCTTCAGAAGTATGACATGAACCCCAAAAACTTGGAAAGGTGGATCTCACACGTACCGACACAGACTATCACGCAATTTAATTGATCCCCAAAGGTTTTAATTGAATAGCGGAATAGAAAATATGATCAAAAAGAAAGTGTATGTATCTCACACGTACACCAACACACTAGGCCCCAATTACTATTGTTTGTACCCCTAAAAGGATGGTTGAGCAGTAGGAGGAGGAGTATGGAACAGGCAGCACCCTCAAATCTTCAGAAGTATGAGATGAACCCCAAAAACTTGGAAAGGTGGATCTCACACGTACCGACACAGACTATCATGCAATTTAATTGATCCCCAAAGGTTTTAATTGAATAGCGGAATAGAAAATATGATCAAAAAGAAAGTGTATGTATCTCACACGTACACCACCACACTAGGCCCCAATTACTATTGTTTGTACCCCTAAAAGGATGGTTGAGGAGTAGGAGGAGGAGTATGGAACAGGCAGCACCCTCAAATCTTCAGAAGTATGAGATGAACCCCAAAAACTTGGAAAGGTGGATCTCACACGTACCGACACAGACTATCACGCAATTTAATTGATCCCCAAAGGTTTTAATTGAATAGCGGAATAGAAAATATGATCAAAAAGAAAGTGTATGTATCTCACACGTACACCACCACACTAGGCCCCAATTACTATTGTTTGTACCCCTAAAAGGATGGTTGAGGAGTAGGAGGAGGAGTATGGAACAGCCAGCACCCTCAAATCTTCAGAAGTATGAGATTGTGTTCACTGTACCCCACAAAGATTGTGTTCACTGCACCCCACAAAGATTGTGTTCACTGCACCTCAAAAAGGATTTTGTTCACTGCACCCCACAAAGATTGTGTTCACTGCACCCTAAAAGGATTTTGTTCACTGCACCCCAAAAAGATTGTGTTCACTGTACCCCCCAAAGATTGTGTTCACTGCACCCCACAAAGGATTGTGTTCACTGCACCCCAAAAAGATTGTGTTCACTGTACCCCAAAAAGATTGTGTTCACTGCACCCCATAAAGATTCTGTTCACTGTACCCCACAAAGATTGTGTTCACTGCACCCCACAAAGGATTTTGTTCACTGCACCCCAAAAAGATTGTGTTCACTGCACCCCAAAAAGGATGTTGTTCACTGCACCCCAAAAAGGATTTTGTTCACTGCACCCCAAAAAGATTGTGTTCACTGCACCCCACAAAGATTGTGTTCACTGCACCCCACAAAGGATTTTGTTCACTGCACCCTAAAAAGATTGTGTTCACTGCACTCCAAAAAGGATGTTGTTCACTGCACCCCAAAAAGGATTTTGTTCACTGCACCCCAAAAAGATTGTGTTCACTGCACCCCACAAAGATTGTGTTCACTGCACCCCACAAAGGATTTTGTTCACTGCACCCCAAAAAGATTGTGTTCACTGTACCCCCCAAAGATTGTGTTCTCTGCACCCCACAAAGGATTTTGTTCACTGCACCCCAAAAAGATTGTGTTCACTGTACCCCCCAAAGATTGTTTTCACTGCACCCCACAAAGATTCTGTTCACTGTACCCCACAAAGATTGTGTTCACTGCACCCCACATAGGATTTTGTTCACTGCACCCCAAAAAGATTGTGTTCACTGCACCCCAAAAAGGATGTTGTTCACTGCCCCCCAAAAAGGATGTTGTTCACTGCACCCCAAAAAGGATTTTGTTCACTCCACCCCAAAAAGATTGTGTTCACTGCACCCCACAAAGATTGTGTTCACTGCACCCCAAAAAGGATGTTGTTCACTGCACCCCAAAAAGATTGTGTTCACTGCACCCCACAAAGATTGTGTTCACTGCACCCCACAAAGGATTTTGTTCACTGCACCCCAAAAAGATTGTGTTCACTGCACCCCAAAAAAGGATGTTGTTCACTGCACCCCAAAAAGGATTTTGTTCACTGCACCCCAAAAAGATTTTGTTCACTGCACCCCAAAAAGGACGTTGTTCACTGCACCCCAAAAAGATTGTGTTCACTGCAGCCCAAAAAGATTGTGTTCACTGCAGCTCACACACAGAAAAATGGATGTGGATCACTGACACCTGCCTATCTCCTATCCCACACCACACAGCAATATCGATTGTAGTTTGTAGAACACAGTTTCCCTAAAATTCAGCAGCAGCCTCTCCCTAACAGGATTGAGAAGAGATCATAGATCGGGACTAAGTGCAGACCCCACACAGCAATATCGATTGTAGTTTGTAGAACACTCTGACCCTAAAATTCAGCAGCAGCCTCTCCCTAACAGGATTGAGAAGAGATCGTAGATCAGGATTGAGTGCAGACCCCACCCCCCACACAGCAATATCGATTGTAGTTTGTAGAAGACACTGACCCTATAATTCAGCAGACTCTATCCCTAAAATGCCTACAACTCGCCCTGCCTAAACACTCCGACCTGTCCCTCAATTCTATCCGGACACAAATGGTTTTTTCCTGCCTGTCTTTCCCTAATCAGCAGCCAGCACGTTGATGTGTGCTCTGTCCCTGATCTAAGCAGCAGAATGAAGACGCTGCAGCTGCCTGGAACTTATAAAGACTTGGTCACATGCTTCAGACGGCCAATCACAGCTACTGAGACATTTGCAGGCATGGCTGGGATGGCTTAAGGCACACCAGTTAAACGATTGTTGATTGGCTGTTGAAAGCCCGCCATGAAAAGGAGCGCCAAAGCATGCAAAACCAGGAAATAAAACGACCGAACACGGATTTTTACCCGAACATACAGTAAAGTGTCCGTGTCCGTGTTCGGGTACAAAAAATCCAATTATTCGGTACGAACACGAATAATACAGTCCGTGTTCGCTCAACACTACATATAACACATCTTTCCCACACATTTTTTATTTTTTTCCTGACATATTTTGTGATTTTGAACAAAACAGTCCACCTTTTAGCTGGACTGTTTTTAGGTCCAGTCCTGATGTTATTTGATCTTAGTGAATTTGACACTGCTCATAACGTTTCTGATGGAGTTATAGTAAATTGCATTTGCACCTAAAAATAGTCAAAATTGAGGTAAAATAGAACAAAATCAGCGTTGGAGGTACAGTGAATTTGGCCCTTAGTCTCTTAAGTCCCAATAAATAATTGGATGAACAGGAGATCTTCAAAGTTAGTGATATTGCAGTCTGTAGACCGTATAGGTAAATAAGTCCTCCGTTCTCAATATTAAAAAAAAAGTGCACCTTCACCGCACCTCTGTGGTCCACCTAGGTAGTACTCACCTACCCAAAGGTAATATACACTGTGCCTTCACGGGGCTCGTAGGTTTATGTGCTGGCGTGTCTCCCAGGAACCAACCCCTTTATCAGCAGCACCAGTACCAGAGCATGGACCACTTGCCACAAATACCACCGACTCTACCGATATCTCCCAACCATAGAAGTATTATGCAATCAAAAAGGGGGGGACTCATAGTGTAAATCGTACAAACAAATTTATTACACCAAACCCCACTCCATATACATTGCACTCACATTACTTGCATCAAATACAGGCGTTGCTTAAAATTACAGCACCCTTACGGCTCTGTAGTCAGACACCGCTTACGTCCCTCGTACATCCTGGGGCTTGGTACCAGCCAGCGGAGTTCATCCAATTATTGGGGGCACAATAATTGGGGGCGCAGAGCGGCGATCGGTGATGCGGCATGTCACTCTGACACACCGCATCTCTGATCTCGGTAAAGAGTCTACTGACGTAGGCTCTTTACTATGTGACCAACTGTGTACAATCACAGCTGGTCGCATAATAGATATGAAGTGCCATTGATCGGCTTTGCTCAGTTCATGCCTGACAGGCACGAGTAGAGGAGAGCCGATCTGCGGCTCTCCTGACAGGTGAGGGTCTGCACTGGTAATCAGAGCATTGATTACCAGTGCAGACCCTTAGGGGGGTGCCACTAGAACTACCAGGGATGCCCACCCATGACCCCAGGGATGCCCACCCATGACCCCAGGGATGCCCACCATGGCCACCAGGGATGGCAATCAGGGCTCAGGGAGCCCGCCAGTGCCCTCCTAATCAGTGCTGCCCGCCAGTGCCCTCCCCATCAGTGCTGCCCACCAGTGCCCTTCATTGCCATCTATCAGTGCTGCCCACCAGTGCCCATTATTGCCCACCAGTGCCGCCTATCAGTGCCCATCAGTGCCCATCAGTGCCCTCTATCAGTGCCTATAAGTGCCACCCATCAGTGCAGCCTATCAGTGCCACCTGTCAGTGCCTATTAGTGCCACCTATCAGTGCCCATCAATTCCTCCTATCAGTGCCCAGCAGTGCTGCCTATCAGTGCCCACCAATGCTGCATATCAGTGCTACCTATCAGTGCCACATATCAGTACCCATAAGTGCTGCATATAAGTGCCGCCTATCAGTGCCGCATATCAGTGCCACCCCATCTGCGCCACCCCATCAGTGCCTCATCATCACTGCCTGTCAGTGCGGCCTCATCAGTGCAGGAAAAAACTATCTACTTACAAAATTTTATAAACATAAAACAAGAATTTTTTTTTTTTTTTACTTTTCAGTCTTTTTTTATTTGTTTACCAAAAAGAAAAAACCTTGCGGTGATCAAATATCACCAAAAGAAAGCTCTATTTTTTCGGGAAAAAATGACAAATTTGGTTTAGGTACAGTGTTGCATGACCGCTCAATTTTCATTCAAAATGCAACAGCGCTAAAAGCTATAAATTGGCCTGGGCAGGAAGGGGGTGAAAGTGCTTGGTATTGAAGTAGTTAAAGTCATGCAGTGCCAAGTTGAAAAAAGTGGCCAGGTCATTAAGGGGGAAAATCCTCCGGTCCAGAAGTGGTTAAATACCAGAATTTGTTACATATGTAGCACTTCTCCCATGGGAGCTGCTGTGTGTGGGTTCCCCTGGGTTACCATTAGCAACAGTAGAACATTCTGACATGTTTCCAAGTGTTTTTACCTCAGACAAGGACCATTCCAGTTTCTTGTTAAATTGTTTTTATTAAGATGTTTTCAAATAGTAACAAAGAGGGAAAGGAAATCATAATAATAACAGAGGAAAGCAAACTCATAAAACATTGATATTATGGCCATTACTACATAGGTGCAGTTATGCAATCTAACTTTATGCCCATGAAGATAAGCCATTACAGCATTAAGCAATCCAAATATATGAATAGCATTAATACTTATAAGATGGAGTTGCTGATGACCGTTCTCTAATAGGGCCACCTCCACCCCCCTGAAAACCCCAAATGTGTACACACTGTGTCCAGTTGGGGGGGGGGGGGGTAGACCCTCCGACAGCTAAACATCCGCAGACCACCATATATTAGACTGACATGTACATAGTTCTACAAGATGTTATTTGTGACACTAACAGAGAATATATGAAAGGTAGAGTAAAGGGAATACTCTTTGGTGGTAAATCAAAGCAGGCTAATTGGGCTTGAGACCAGGAGCGGCATTAGGATGCTTTAACCAGTGAATCCATCATTTGCTAAAGATAGGCATTCTATGATCTTTAACCACTTAAGCCCCGGAAGATTTTACCCCCTTCCTGACCAGGGGGTATTTTGCGATTCGGCACTGTGTGACTTTAACGGACAATTGCGCAGTCATGCGACGCTGTACCTAAACGAATTTGGCGTCCTTTTTTCCCCACAAACAGAGCTTTCTTTTGGCGGTATTTGATCACCTGTGCGATTTTTTGATCACGCGCTATAAACAAAAAAAGAGCGTAAATTTTGCAAAAATAGCAATATTTTTCCCTTTTTTTATATGAAATTCCCCCAAAATCAAAATTTTTTAACATTTTCGGCCAATTTGTTTTATGCTACCTATGTTTGGTAAAAAAAATATTTTGATTGGTTTGCGCAAAAGTTATTGCGTTTACTAACTAAGGGAAAGATTTTTGTCATTTTTGTTGTTTTTTTTTTTTAACGCGTAATGGCGGCGATCTGCGATTTTTTTTGCGGTACTGCGACATTGCGGCGGACAGATCGGACCCTTGACTGACATTTTTGACACTTTTGGGGTTACCAGTGACATTTCTACAGTAATCAGTGCTATATATATGCACTGTTACTGTAAAAATACACTGGTAGTGAAGGGGTTAACTTTATTTGAGAGGGAGGGGCTGTGTGTGTCCCTAGGGGCGTGATTCTAACTGTGATTGGCTGTGGCTTCAGCTGTATGCAGAGTGATCAACGGATCTACATAGTAGATCCATATGATCATCTCTCATACAGAGGGGAGAATGACAGGCAGCTTGTTTACACAAGCTGCCTGACTTTCTCCCTCTCCCCCGCCGATCGCAGAGTGGCCGGTGGACATCGGGTCCGCCGGTCACACGCGCGGGGGGGTCCGTGACCACGCGGGAGCGGGAGCCCGCCTCCGGCGGCGCGCGCTCGCTCCCTAGACCCTCACAAGCTAGTGACGTAGCCCTACGTCACTTTGCCTGTGAGGGGCTGACCGCCGCCGTAGATAGTCGTGCGGCGGTCGGCAAGTGGTTAATAGCTAGTAACTTCTCAAAATGACATTGTGTGTTTACCTGTGAAGTAAGTTCCTGAATTTTTGGTGACTCAGGTGATTTCCAATGGTGAGTGATGGTCAATCTAGCAGCAAACAAGATGTGGAGTACTATAGTCTGGTTCTTCGGAGGGATCAGATCTATTCCCAAGTTCAAAAGTGCCAAAGCCGGCCAGATAGAGAAGGTCGTGCCCAGAAAAACTCCAAGCAAAACCTCCACTTCCTTCCAAAAGGGTTGAATAAAGGTGCAATCCCAAAGGATATGATACAGTGTTCCTACCTTATTGCACCGTCTCCAACACAACGCACTGGAGGAGGGATATATTTTAGACAGCCTATTAGTAGAGATGTCGCAAACATAAAATTTTCAGTTCGCGAACGCGAACTTCCGCAAATGTTCGGGCGAACCGCCATAGACTTCAATAGGCAGGTGAATTTTAAAACCCACAGGGACTCTATCTGGCCACAATAGTGATGGAAAAGTTGTTTCAAGGGGACTAACACCTGGACTGTGGCATGCCGGAGTGGGATCCATGGAAAAACTCCCATGGAAAATTACGTAGTTGACGCAGAGTTGGGTTTTAATCCATAAAGGGCATAAATCACCTAACATTCCTAATTTGTTTGGAATAACGTGCTTTAAAACATCCAGTGTGTGAATACGATCAGGTATGTTGTATCGATTAGGTAGTGTAAGGGTTGCGCCCGCTTCCCAGTGACAGACCAAACTCTGACAGACCAAACTCCCCGTTTAATGCACCGCAAACAACCGCAAACAGTCCATTTGCAGTGGGCACAGTACAATCTGTGGGCCTGAAATTCACTGGCAGGCAACTGCAATTATATTACAGAGGAAAAATGTAATTACTTTTTTATCTGCAAGGTGCTGTGCCACCCTATATGAGTGGTGGGCAGTGGGCACAGTACAGTCTCTGGGCCTGACACTCACTGTTGTTGCCTAGTCCATGAGAGTGGTTAGGCATAGGCGTCTGGTGAGTCTGAATTTCAGATACTTCTCCCGGCACTGTGTGGTGGTGGCAAGCAAGGGTGGTCCCCATAAGTCGCACCTGTGATCCTTCATGTTTGCACTTTCATTGCTGTATGCACTTTATACCTATGGACTTTATGGACTCCTATTGATGTGATTTCATGCTTTTATGTATTTATGATTTTATGCTTATATTTATCACATCTGATTCATATATTTTGGTATATGTTATAATCCTATTTATTTGGTAAGAGGTTATCACCATCCCTTCGCTACTGAAATTTGAATGAAAAAGCCAGTTCCTGTTTTTTCTGGATGAATTTTATTTTTTATTATAGGAAAAATGAAATTATTTTTTTATCTGCAAGGTGCTGTGCCACCCTATATGAGTGGTTGGTAGTGAGCACAGTACAGTCTGTGGACTTAACACTCACTGGCAGGCAACTGCAATTATATTACAGAGAAAAAATTAAATGAATGTTTTATCTGCAAGGTGCTGTGCAACCCTATATGAGTGGTTGGTAGTGAGCACAGTACAGTCTGTGGACTTAACACTCACTGGCAAGCAACTGCAATTATATTACAGATGAAAAATTAAATTAATTTTTTATCCGCAAGGTGCTGTGCAACCCTATATGAGTGGTGGGCAGTGGGCACAGTACAGTCTGTGGACCTGACACTGATTGGCAGGCAACTGCAATTATATTACAGAGGAAAAATTACATGAATTTTTTATCTGCAAGGTGCTGTGTCAACCTATATGACTGGTGGGCACTGGCAGTGGGCACAGTTCAGTCAGTGGGCCTAACACACACTGACAGGCAACTGCAATTATATTAAAGGGTAAAAATTGAATGACTTTTTTATCTGCAAGGTACTGTGCCACCCGATATGAGTGGTGTGCACACAGTACAGTCTGTATATATATATATATATATATATATATATATAAAAGAAAATAAAAGCAGACTGATGTACCAGCCCTAAAAAGGGTTTTTTGGGGTGCTGTCAGGACGCTGTCCTTACAGCAGGAGTGGACACAGAACACTGGCCTAGCTAATGATTTCCCTATTAATTTAGCAGCAGCAGCAGCACTCTCCCTGCTCTAACTAACACTGCAGCTTCAGAATGAATCCAAGATGGATGCTGTCCTTGCTTTTTTATAGGAGGTGGGAGGGTCTGGGAGGGAGGGTATGCTGATAGGCTGGAATGTGTCTGCTGACTGTGAGGTACAGGGTCAAAGTTTGCTCAATGATGATGTATAGGGGGCGGACCGAACATCGCATATGTTCGCCCGCCGCGGCGAACGTGAACAAGCGATGTTCACCGGGAACTGTTCGCCGGCGAATAGTTCGGGACATCTCTACCTATGAGGCGTTAAGTACCATCCATGGTATATTTTCAGAAATTGTTCCCAATGATCAATACATTTAGACAGTTTATAGTTGACCGTGATGGCCTTATGCCATTGTGAATCTGTAAAGGTCAATTGGAATTCAGATTCCCATTTAGTTCTACTTGGGCCCAATGAAAGTGCTTGGGTGTTCATATACAAGTTGTAAAAAAAAAGATATGCCCTGTGTGCCAGATATAGCATGGCCCCAGCGCCGTTGTATCACTTCCGGTTCCGGTACTCGAGTGGAACGCATTGCATTCCAAAGATCTCATATCTCGCTTGTTATTACTGTTATGTAACGGTATCAGACAAATGATCAGACCAGTGGTGATGTGCAATTTCTACTTTACTTAACAATGTAGAACGTAGATTACACAGGAGATCATGTGGACAGGGGTTTGCAGTACAATACAGTAATATGAGGAAGGGAGGAACAGGCATAACACATACAGTATGAAAACAATTCTATTGCAGTTCTACTAATGGCCACTAGATGGCAGCAGAGTGCTCTGAGTTCAGTTTACTGATAGGATAAAGAGCAGAAGATTCTCACGTGTTCCAAGAGATTACTTGCTCATTCAGCAGACTGTGAGTTGAGGGGATTTCCTGCTGGCACAGACTTCACACAGGCACTGCTGATGCTGACTTCGGTCAGAAGGCTCTGGGGGCCGTAGATAGGACCACCCCACTGCTTGAACAACTTCTCCACATGGACTGTAACAGAGTCCTCTCCAGTGACTGGGGCTTGGATAGATGCTGCGTGCTCTTGTGCTCACTGCTGGTGGCCCACACACCAGACTGATCGAATGAGGACCCAGCACCTGGGGACAGCTCACTTGCCCAGTCACTGCTGTCCCATCAGGCAGGATCTCTCTGAGCACAGGAAGCTGAGAGGAGCTGGCATTTATACTCCCTGGGCGTGTCCTGGAACTCAGGGGATGCTGGGAGCCCAGAGGACTGTGGGGAATTGAGTTAAAGGGACTTGCACCTGCATCTGGATAAAGGGGCACACCACTACTCTCCACCCCACTTGAACTTGCAATCCCAGGCGAGTTCACAGACCATACAAAGTCCTCTTGTGCAAAGCGTTCAGGTGGTTTCCCAAAGTTGTGCCTCTGAGAACATCTCAAGGGTTGAGGTTCAGGCTATTCTCCAGGGCAAAGGTACATCCTCACTTTCAGGCCTCTCCGTAGACAGTGGGTCAGAGGGCTCCACAGCAGGAGTAGGAATCTGAGCTGGGCAATCATTGGGCTGCACGGTATTGTCTGTACCCGTAATTTCTCCGTACAGACTTGGAGGTAGCAGTGGGGGAACAGGGAATAGCCAACACTGATTCTCTGTTGGGGCTGTTACTGGTGGCTCTGAAACCTGTTCTTCCGGCTCTCTAGATGAGCTCCCAGGAATCTCCCTGTAGCTTTCAATAGGTTTAAGGAGCCTGCGGTGTAGCCATCTTGGCCTGTCTTGAGTATTTTGCTTCTGTATGTCATAGACTGGCACTCCTGGGATGGGTTGCCGTAACACAACTTCAGGCACTTCCTCCCATGGAGTTTGTAGCTTATCCTGCTGATGTGCACCTTTGCGCCGGATCAGGACCCTGTCTACAGGTTTCATGTCATGGACCACTGTTCCTGACTCTTCTTGTTACACCCAGGTTCGATCCTTTACGAACTGTTGGACTTCTGATAGGCGTCGCCTCCACTCTTGAATCCAGGATGCTGGAGTATACTCCAGTTCTTCAGTGGGGACAACACCCCATAGATCTGTGGGTCCCCCAAGAGTACGGCCGAATATCACATGGTAAGGAGAGCGACCTATCGCTGAGTGCACAGTATGGTTATACTTCCAAACCACTTCAGCCAAGTAATGAGCCAATCTGGTTCGTTTCTCACGGGCCAGTCCTTGCAACAGTTGTATCAGGATACGATTAAACCTCTCACATGCTCCGTTACCCTGTGGGTGGTATGGGGTCGTATGCGTCTTTTTGACACCTAAGGAGTGACACCATTCCTGGAAGAACTCACTTTCAAAGCAGGGCCCTTGATCTGAATGTATCTTCTGAGGGCAGCCATAAGGGAGAGAGAAATGCTTCCACTCTGCTTGGGCTGCAGTCTTTGCAGTCTGGTCATGAGTTGGCACAGTTACTGCAAACTTAGTAAAGTGATCCACCATAACAAGGACATAGTGATGTCCATCTTCTGACATGTCAAGGGTGAGAAAATCAACTGTCAGTACTTCCAATGGGGCAGACATGTTCCAAATCATGCGAGGGACCTGGGCCTCAGCCAGTGGCGTACCTAGAGCATTTGGCACCCGGGGCGGATCCTATATCTGGCACCCCCCAACTTTAAAATGTAAAAACACCCACAAAAAATTGTAATGTGTTCAAGAATATTTTTTGCACAAATTTCACAGCCCCCCCAACACAGTGCCCCTTGCAGTCTGGCCTCCGTCTCTCTAATCACAGTTCCCCCTTCTGCCTCCCCTGCACAGTCCTACCTTCAGCATAAATAGATAGCTAATATTATTAGCAATGTGTTTAAGTTTGAGTAAGAGATTGGAGACTTGCTAAAGGAGATATTCAGAGACTACAGACATGATACAGGAGATGGTCAGAGACTGCAGACATGATACAGGAGATGGTCAGAGACTGCAGACAGGATACAAGAGATGGTCAGAGACTGAGGACATGATACAGGAGATGGTCAGAGACTGAAGACATGATACAAGAGATGGTCAGAGACTGAGGACATGATACAAGAGATGGTCAGAGACTGAGGACATGATACAGGAGATGGTTAGAGACTGCAGACGTGATACAAGTGATGGTCAGAGACTGCAGACATGAAACAGTAGATGGTCAGAGACTGAGGACATGTTACAGTAGATGGTCAGAGACTGCAGACGTGATACAAATGATGGTCAGAGACTGCAGACATGATACAGTAGATGGTCAGAGACTGCAGACATGATACAGTAGATGTCAGAGACTGCGGTCATGATACAAGAGATGGTCAGAGACTGCAGACATGATACAGTAGATGGTTAGAGACTGCAGACATGATACAGGAAAGGCTCAGAAACTGCAGACATGATACAGTAGATGGTCAGAGACTGCAGACATGATACAGTAGATGGTCAGAGACTGCAGACATGATACAGGAGATGCTCAGAGACTGCGGTCATGATACAAGAGATGGTCAGAGACTGCAGACATGATACAGTAGATGGTTAGAGACTGCAGACATGATACAGGAAAGGCTCAGAAACTGCAGACATGATACAGTAGATGGTCAGAGACTGCAGACATGATACAGTAGATGGTCAGAGACTGCAGACATGATACAGGAGATGGTCAGAGACTGCAGACATTAGTACAGTGGATGATCAGAGACTGCAGACATGATACAGTAGATGGTCAGAGACTGCAGACATGATACAGGAGATGCTCAGAGACTGCAGACATAATACAACAGATGTTCAGAGACTGCAGACATGATACAGGAGATGCTCGGAGACTGCAGACATGATACAGTAGATGGTCAGAGACTGAGGACATGATACAGTAGATGGTCAGAGACTGCAGACGTGATACAGGAGATGGTCAGAGACTGCAGACATGATACAGGAGATGGTCAGAGACTGCAGACATGATACAGGAGATGGTCAGAGACTGAGGACATTATACAGTAGATGATCAGAGACTGAAGACATGATGCAATAGATGGTCAGAGACTACAGACATGATACAGGAGATGGTCAGAGACTGCAGACATGATACAGGAGATGGTCAGAGACTGAGGACATGATACAGGAGATGGTCAGAGACTGAGGACATGATACAAGAGATGGTCAGAGACTGCGGACATGATACAGGAGATGGTCAGAGACTGAGGACATGATACAGGAGATGGTCAGAGACTGCAGACAGGATACAGTAGATGGTCAGAGACTGAGGACATGATACAGTAGATGGTCAGAGACTGAGGACATGATACAGTAGATGGTCAGACACTGCAGACATGATACAGTAGATGGTCAGAGACTGAGGACATTATATAGTAGATGATCAGAGACTGAAGACATGATGCAGTAGATGGTCAGAGACTACAGACATGATACAGGAGATGGTCAGAGACTGCAGACATGATACAGGAGATGGTCAGAGACTGCAGACATGATACAGGAGATGGTCAGAGACTGAGGACATGATACAGGAGATGGTCAGAGACTGAGGACATGATACAAGAGATGGTCAGAGACTGCGGACATGATACAGGAGATGGTCAGAGACTGAGGACATGATACAGGAGATGGTCAGAGACTGCAGACATGATACAGTAGATGGTCAGAGACTGAGGACATGATACAGTAGATGGTCAGAGACTACAGACATGATACTAGAGATGCTCAGAGACTGAGGACATGATAGAAGAGCACTAGGGGGGCCGGAGAGCACAGATGAAGCAGAGAGCACTGGAGGAGCTGAAGGGCACGGTGGGGGGGGGGGGGGCTGGAGAGAATTAAGAGGGGGTTTGGAAAGCATTGTAGGGGGGTTGGAAGGTGCAGGGGGTGGAGAGCACTGGGGGGGACAGGGAGCACTTGGGGGCGAGCAGGGAAAACCAGGGGGGTGGAGAGCACTGGGGGGGGGGGGCAGGGAGCACTTGGGGGGTGGGCAGGGAAAATCAGGAGGGTGGAGAGCACTGGGGGGGGCAGGGAGTACTTGGGGGGCAAGCAGGGAAAATCAGGGGGGTGGAGAGCACTGGGGGGGGACAGGGAGAACTTGGGGGGTGGGCAGGGAAAATCAGGGGGGTGGAGAGCACTGGGGGGGACAGGGAGCACTTGGGGGGCAGGCAGGGAAAACCAGGGGGGTGAAGAGCACTGGGGGGGGGGGGGCAGGGAGCACTTGGGGGGCGGGAGAAAGCACTGTGGGGAGCTGAAGAGCATGGGGGGGCTAAAGAACAGGGGGGTCTAGTGCACTGGGGGGGGGGCTAAGAGCACCGAGGGGGGAGATTAGGAGCACTGGAGGGGGGCCAGCAAAAGAAGTTGTATAGGAGGGGGATGGGGCAGCTGCATATAGATGAATTGATCTTTCCCTATTCTTCCTGCAGGAGGGAGAGGAGGACAATCAGTTATTCAGCAGGAAGCTGCAGGAAGAATAGAGAAAGATGAATTCCTCTATATGCAGCAGCCCCATCCCCCTCCTATCCAGCACACACACCTGGGCAATGGGCACTCACCTTCTTCCCGCCGAGGCTCCACCCCCTTCTTCCAGCCAAGGCTCCGCCTCCTTATTCCTGCCGCGGCTCCGCCCCCTTATTCCCGCCGCGGCTCCGCCTCCCGCTAGCAGCACGGACTGAAGGAGCTGCCACTGCAGCTGCCTTCACACTGCGGATCTGTCTGAACACACACCGGGCAGGACACCGGCTGACACCCCCCAGAGCGTGGCACCCGGGGCGCCCCCCCCGCCCCCCTCCCATTGGTACGCCACTGGCCTCAGCCCCTTTTGTCACGGAACATACCGCACAGTGCTGAGATATCTGATTGATCAACTGGAACAGCCCCACACACATGGCTTGCCTTTTGAACTAGGCGAATGTCTTGAGACACCCCAATGTCCTCCTTCCACATGGATTCTTTCTGCCACTTGTCTAGCTCTGGCCCGTGACAGTACGACCTGCCAGGTTACCGAAGAGTCATGGGGGAACATTATTCTGCGATACAATATGCCATCTCTCAAGAGGAAACGTGACCATTCACCTAACAGTTTTTGTGTCTCTGGCAGCAGTCGCAATCTTTCTCTTCTACTGGGCCACTGCCGTAACTGTAACGCCTCTCTTACTGGGGCAATCACAGGATCATTCTTCTGTATTTCCGCCTAGTTATACTCTTCCAATACATGGATGAGGTCCACCTGTGGTTGACTCTTAGGTCTAGCCCTCATTACGGGTGGAATTTCTTCTTCTTCGGCCTCTTCATCCACATATCGCTGTGTTGGTACTGAAGGGTACCGTGATAGGGCATTGGCCACATGTTTGTCCTTTAGTGCTGCCAAGGTAAGAAGCAGATTTCTAACTTCTTTAGGTGGACCCAGGTGTGTAGGACATTGTTTCAACAGCTCAGGCTTCAGCCCCTGGATAATATTCATGCCCAATATCACCTGCGGCTGTCCTTTTCCGGATGCACGTATAACCACCACACCTTTTTGGCCAAGGTCCTGTCCCCACAGTTTTAACTTCATCCAGGCAATCCCAACCACTTCTATAGGAAGTTCATTGGCAGCTGTCAGTGAGGTCCATGGGGTATCCCGACTCATTTTCTTCTTTGGGAAGTATCGCTGGAACAAAGGTTCTGGTAGAATAGTGACTTGGGAGCCAGTGTCGAAGAGACACTCGATCTCTTGGCCATCGAAGTACCCATGTACCACAGGGCAATCAACCCCCATGTCCTCTGTGTGTGACTGGGGAGTTGTTTTGCTGGACCGCCCCACTGCTTGACTCCTAGCGGTGGGGCGCTCTGGGTTTAATGGCCCCCTTGGTATTTGATTAGGACAGTCCCTCGAGCAATGTTCCTTTCGTTGACAGCCCCAACATTGGGAGGGTGACCTCTCCCTTCTTGGTCGCCGGCGGGGCGGTGATCGGTTTCTCCATGAAGGGATGTTCTCCCTTGGCCCCCTTGGATTATATCGCTCACGCCTCAGTTTGGCAAGTTCTGTCTGGAGCTGGGCCATTCCTTCTGTCAGCTTGTGGATTGCCACCTCCCATGGATCTATTTGATCAGTTTGTGGTGGTTTACATGGTTTATCCCCTGTGCTGGCCATGAGAACGTTCGCACTGGCACGTCTGGGCTCTGAATACAGGATAGTTGCTTCTAAAATTTCGTGGAATTTTAAGTTTGGGTTACTTCTGTCCTTTTCTTGTAGCTTTTCCCTGACTTTGTCAGACAGAAGCCCATCCAAAAACTGATCCTTCAGCCACCCGTCTGTATCACTCCAGCCAGCACATCCTGCTCGCCTCCTCTCATTGCGTCGGATCTCGGCTGCTATATCCTGCAGTTCCAGAGCGTACTGCGGAATGGATTCTCGCACTCTCTGCCTTCTACTGATAAAGCAAGCCCTTAAGCCTTCTCTTAGTGTGAACAAGCTCCCTTGGTTACAAAGCATTATGTACAGCTTGACTAGCAAATTGTGCTGTGTGTCGGAGGGGATTACATGACCTAATATAAACAGAATTGCGTGGTCATGCTACACTGTACCCAAATTAAATTTTTGGTGGTATTTTATCACCTCTGGGAAAAAAGACAGAAAATTTTGAAAAAAAAGTTTTCCTTAATTTCTGTCAGTAAATTTTGAAAATAGGTAAATTTTCTCCTTCACTGATGTGCGCTGATGAGACGGCACTGATAGGCTGCACTGATGGGCACTGAAGAGGTGGCACTTATGGGCACTGAGAAGATGGCACTTATGGGCACTGATGATGTGGCACTGATGAGGAGGCACTAATTTGCTGCACTGATGAGCACCGATAGGCGGCAATGATGGGCGGCACTGATGGGCACTAATAGGCATCAATGATGGGCACTGATGGGCGGCACTGATGGGCAGCGCAGATTAGCAGGCACTGATGGGCACCACTAATGGCCACTGATTGAGGTCACTGTGGGCACTGATTGGGGTCACTGATTGGTGTCACTGATGGGCAATGGTTGGTGTCACTGATGGGTGTCACATATTTTGATCAGTGCCCTGATTACCTGTCCTAGACTTCCCTTTGAGGAGAAGCCACTGAACAGCTCTCCTCGCCACACACTCTGACAGTAAACGATAACAGCCCTTCCTCATTTACATGTGACCGGCTGAGATTGGACACAGCCGATCACATGGGTAAAAAGCCACGTCATTGGCTTTTTACCAAGATGGGGGTCGCACTGTGTCTTAGGAACACGATGTAGCTGCGATTGCCCCGCTGCCTGCACCCACGGGCGCGCAAGAGCGGCCGCTCTGGGGCTCCATCATATGACGTCCTCCCAGAATGAGAGCCGCTCCGCCATCAATTGATGGTGGGCGGGCAGTAAGTAGTTAATGACTTTTCCTAAGATGTTTGTAACTGCATTAATTATTTTTTGTACAGCTGCCTGAAGTTCATCTCTATTAGTTTCTATTTTTGCTACACAGTGAAATACACAAAGTTAATATTTCCCATAGAAACAAGCCTGCAAACATCATTTCACTGTGACAGAAAGTAGTAATTTAAATGTCTGAAAGCAAAATGGGCATGAAAAATAGGAGCATTTACATTAAAATGAAGGGAAATGCATTGATCATATAAAATAGGTCTAACAAGTACACTGGCTTATGCATTACACATTTTGAAATGCTTCTGAATTTTTATATGTTTGTGGCAGTTTTTTTTATGTCCCATAGATACTGCTATTTTAGACAAGTCATTCCTAGTACAATGACAGATGTATGTGAAAGCAACGTAATTACCTAATTGGCATCCATATTTTTCAGAAACAGTAATTTAGTAATCTATCAGAGCATTTTGTCATATGAGTGGTTTGCATTCCCTTAGGAATCTTTAAAATGCACTAGCCTTTTTTAGTCTTTCATAACCCACTCTAGCAAAGTAATGTCAAAATATGATGTATTTTGTGAATTAAAAAAAAATTGCTGCAGATTTGATTTTACTGTCATTAGATGCAAAAATGTGTTAACAAAGGTAATGTTAAAAAAAGACTAAACCATTTGTTACAATCCCCAATGGTTGATTGAACATATTCAGCCTGATTAACTCTGTCAAGCATTTAGATTTATCTGCCCCTCCCCCCAAGATCAATTGACATCAAATGCATTAAAGCAGTATTGAAGAGCCTTGAAAACCAATAAGCTCAAATGCTATTACATCTAAGATAATATTTAGAGTACTGTTCTGATTTCTATAAAAATAAGTTGCTAATGTTTTTTTTTTCATAAATACACAGGCATGGTTTAATCATTGTATGTAAATTCCAGTCTAAAGAGATTTAAGAATTTGCACAGTATTTGACATATTTCTAGAGCAGTTTTTTCAAAGATGTCAAAAGACAATTTAGCTGTACTCCAGGAATGTTGAATTTGAATATTAACAGAATAAATCTTGCCAAAAGTTTGCTTAAAGCTGCAGACAACTTTCCCATTACTCATTACTTTCTATACGTAACAAACCTAGATAGGATGCTTTAGGATCTTTAAGGGGTGGAGAAACAGTAGTAACGTGGATCAATTTACAGGGGGGAGGGAGCTTATCAGCACAGATCTAACCTTTGGAGGACAGACAGTTCTAGTACAGGCAGAAAACTGACCACCACTGATATTTAGTTAAGAGGAATGACTACAAACATTAAAATTACTCTCCCTGGAGAAAAGATGGTTAAGAGGGGATATGATAGTGATATCTAAATATCTAAATGGTGATTAGTGATGAGCCGAACACCCCCCGGTTCGGTTCGCACCAGAACACCGTGAACAGAGGAAAAGTTTGTTTGAACAAACAAACCCCAATGAAGTCTATGGGACTCAAACCTCAAAAATCAAACAGCCTCATTTTGAAGGCTTAAATGCAAGTTATTTCCCCAAAAAAAGTGTATGGGGGTCCAGGTCCTGACCTGGGGAACATGTAGCAATGAAAAAAAAGTTTAAAAACAATTGTTTTTAAAGGAGCACTGATTTACTGATTTTAATGAGGCTTACAGTGAAACAATAAAAATAAAAACTTCCTTCAAATATCGTGCCTGGGGGGTCCCCTGAATGTGCCTGTAAAGTAGTGCATCTCTACGATGTATGTAGCCTGCTGCAGCTATACTGAAATTTCTAAAGCAAAAAATGTCATATACAAATATACATACAAGTTCCAAATCACATGTACTTGACATACAGGTGCAGAAAAATTGTGCCTTGGATGTTGATGGGGCCTGAACACCGTAACCCCTCGCAGTTACTCTTGCTGGGTGCAGGAACGGGCCTTGCTGCTAAAAAATCCATACAAATTTGAAATCGCATGTACTTGTCATGCATGTGCCAAAAATTGGACCTTTGGTGTTGCTGATGCCTGAACACCATAACCAAGGCCTCGCAGTTACTCTTGCTGGGTGCAGGAATGGGACCTGCTGGTAAGAATTCCATGCAAAATTGAAATTGCCTGTGCTATACAAGTGCCAAAAATTAGGCCTTTGCGGTAGGTGGCGCCTCAACACTGTAACCAAGGCCCCTCAGTTATTCTTGCTGGGTGCAGGAACGGGACCTGCTGGTAAGAATTCCATGCAAATTTGAAATCGCATGTGCTATACAAGTGCCAAAAATTGGGCCTTTGGTGTTGGTGGTGCCTGAACACCATAACCCCTTACAGTTAGCAGGGCACAGGGACAGAGCCTGCTGTTAAAAATTACATATGACATTTCAATTGTATGCACCTGCCATGTAAGTGCAGAAAAATTAGGCCTTGGGGGTTGGTAGTGACCTAAACCAAAAACATTGTTGGAAGCTAGCAGAGTTGTCAGCAGGAGCAATCTCTCCCCAACCACGTACAACTCCTGTGGTTTCTGGGAAATCAAAACCATCCCTTGAAGACTGCTGTATGCTATCCTCTTCCTCTACATCCATGCTGCCGAAATCCTCATCCTCCTCTTCCTTCTGTGCGTTTTGTGGCCCTGCAAGAATGATATCTGCATAAAGGGGGCCATGTGAGGAAAGGGAGACCTCTTCTTCCTGCCTCTGTTCTGCCTCAAGTGCCCTGTCCATGATTCCACGCAGCTTGTGCTCCAGCAGGTAGACCGGTGGGATAGTGTCACCAATGCATGCATCGTCCCGGCTCACCATTCGAGTGGCCTCCTCAAATGGTGACAGGATGATGCATGCATCCTTAAGCAAAAGCCACTGGCATGGCAAAAAAAAGCCAAGCTCCCCTGACCCTGTCCTTGTGCCATACTCACACAGGTACTGATTGATGGCCCTCTGCTGTGTGTGCAGCTGCTGCAGCATTGCCAAATTTGAGTTCCACCTGGTGGGCATGTCACAAATGAGGCGGTTGGTGGGCAGGTTGAATTCCCATTGAATGTCAGATAAGTGAGCACTGGCATTGAACGAACGGCAGAAATGTCCACAGACTTTCCTGGCCTGCCTCAGGAGATCTTGAAAGCCCAGGAATCTGCACCACCAGGTTTTTAACATGTGCCAAGCATGGAACATGTGTCAAGTGTCCCTTTTGGAGGGAGGAGAGAAGGTTGGTGCCATTATCGCATACAAACATTCCTGGCTCAAGCTGTCATGTCGTCAACCATCTCTGAGCCTGCCCTTGCAGAGCTGACAGAATCTCTGCACTGGTGTGACTCCAATCCCCTAGATAGACCAACTGAAGCACAGCATGGTATCTTTTAGTCTGACTGCTTGTGTAGCCCCTTGAATGCTTAGGGAGCACTGCTGCTGCAGAGGAGAATTGCACAGAAGAGGACATGGAGAAAGAGGAGGAGGCGGAGGTGGTGGAGTAGCCAGATGTGGCAGAACCAGCACCAGCCTTTTGGAGGCGTGGTGGAAAAACAAGCTCCAGCACCGAAACTTGTCCTGCATCCTTCCCAGCAGCCAGCAGAGTTACCCAGTGCGCCGTAAAATAATGTGCACCTTCCTGCTGATCGCTTTGTCCAACGATGCCAACACACTATCTTCCACATGACGGTAGAGAGCCGGAATTGCCTTACGCGAAACGTAATGCCTTTTTGGGACCTGCCACTGTGGTACAGCATATTCCACAAATTCGCGAAAGGGAGCCGAGTCTACCAGCTGAAAAGGCAGCAACTGTAATACACCAGCAAATTGGCAAAACTAGCATTAAGATGCTGAGCATGTGGATGGCTGGGACAGTATTTCTTTCTACAGTTCAGCAACTGGGGTAGTGAAATTTTCCCGCTGCTCAAATCAAGCGGTGGTGTACTGCTAGCAAATTGGGTTCAAGTCTCTGTGCCACTCATTGCTATACCATCATACCTCTCAATGCTGGAATTTGAGAAGGCATGAGGTATAGGAGGGTTAGAGATCGCAGATGAGGAGCAAGGTGATGTATGCTTGTTTTGATCTGGTGCCTCTTTCAGGTGCTGTTGCCAACAGACTGCATGGCAGGTCGTCATATGCCTTGTCAAGCATGTGGTGCCCAAGCGGCTGGTGTTCTGGCCTTGCTTGATCCGCTTTAGACAGATGCTGCACACAGCAATGCTGCGGTCTACTGCACAGGTGCTGAAAAAAGCCCACACTAATGAACTTTTTTGGAGTCTGCAGGGATTTTGCAGCACCCTGCACCTGTGGAGCTCTGTGCTGTGACGCAATAGGTTGGCTACTGCTATGGCGGCCCATGGAGCACATCCTGCCTCGTTTGAGTTGTGCATCCTCCTCCTCCTCCATCCTGTGAGGCACCCAAGTACAGTCAGTGACCTCATCATCCCCTCCCTCCTCATCTCTGGAGCAAACTTTGCAATATGCTTCAGCTGTGGCAACATGACTGCTGGTCTCTTGTCCGTCATTGTCACCCCCTCTCTTAAGGCTCATGTTATTCCCTTCATCAACCTGGGAAACAACATTATAGCTTTCAAATTGCTGTGCATCCTCCAGAAGCATGTCACTGACACTGTGACTCCTCCGTGCATGATAGTGGGGCGACTGAAGGAGTAGCTGTGGAGAAGGAGCCTGTGGAACGGGCCGCTTTAGCAGCTGTGGTGGAAGGCAAACTACTAGGAGCGTGGGTGTCAGAGGAAGAGGAGGATGAGGACAGCCTATTGATCCACTCCACCAACTCTTCCACATGTTGTGGCTGAATAGCATGGCATCACCGGAAATAAAGGACGGGCGTGCCCCGCCCGCCTGCCTGCCACTTTTCACAATGGACACAGAGGCTACTTGCCCTCTTTTGGTGGCCTGTGAGCGTCGGCCTCTCCTTGTCGGCCTTTCGGACATGATGTTGATTCAGATTAATAAAGGGTATACGCAATTGACCAATAGATACTGAGACCTGATATTATGTAATTGATAGCCCTATAGATGAGCTGTGGTGGTTTTAGATGTAAGCAAGTGACCGATTAATAATACTCTCACTGATATCTGATGTAATCTACACTTCTATAGATGGATGATCTGTGATGCTTATAGAATGTTCCACAACTGATCAATGAATACTCTGACTGATATGTGAAGTGATCTATAATCAAATAGGTCTGGGAATATTATAGAATGTTCCATAACTGACCAATGAATACTCTGACTGATATCTGAGGTGATCTATAAAAAAATAGGTCTGTGAATATTATAGAATATTCCACAACTGACCACTCTGACTAATATCTGAAGTGATCTAAAAACAATTAGGTCTATGAATATTAAAGAATGTTCCACAACTGACCACTCTGACTGATATGGAAGTGATCTATAATTAAATAGGTATGGGAATATTATAGAATGTTCCAACTGACCAATGAATACTGTGACTGATATCTGAGATGATCTATAATCATATATGTCTGTGAATATTATAGAATGTTCCACAACTGACTGATGAATACACGGACTGATATCTGAAGTGATCTAGAACCCTATAGATCTGTGATAATTATAGAATGTTCCCCAACTGATCAATGAATACACTGACTGATATTGGAAGTGATCTAGAAGCCTATAGGTCTGTGATAATTATAAAATGTTCCACAACTGTCCACTCTGACTGATATCTGAAGTGATCTATAATCAAATAGGTCTGTGAATATTATAGAATGTTCCACAACTGACCACTCTGACTGATATCTGAAGTGATCTATAATCAAATAGGTCTGTGAGTATTATAGAATGTTCCACAATTGACAACTCTAACTGATATCTGAAGTGATCTATAAACAATTAAGTCTGTGAATATTAAAGAATGTTACGCAACTGACCAATGAATACTGTGACTGATATTTGAAATGATCTATACTCATATATGTCTGTGAATATTATAGAATGTTCCACAACTGACCAATGAATACATTGACTGATATCTGAAGTGATCTAGAACCCTATAGGTCTGTGATAATTATAGAATGTTCCACAACTGATCAATGAATACACTGATTGATATCTGAAGTGATCTAGAACCCTATAGGTCTGTGAATATTATAGAATGTTCCACAACTGATCAATGAATACACTGACTGATATCTGAAGTGATCTAGAACCCTATAGGTCTGTGAATATTATAGAATGTTCCACAACTGATCAATGAACAATACTCGGCCGCCTCATCCTGGCTTCCCCCACTGACAGCTGAAATGTAAACAAAACAATGCCGGAAAAAGAAAATTCAGAAAAAAAAACTGTGTGGAGTCGTCCCCCCCCCCCCCCCCAATCGATACCAGGCCATTCAGGTCTGGTATGGATTCTAAAGAAAAACCCCCACTAAAATAAAAAAGAAATGGCTTTTTTCAATATTTTTTAATAAAGGAATTGTCAAAAACGTGTTTATTGTCTTTATTCACATTTTTTGTGAATGGGTAGGGGTACTATGGGGTACTACCCCATACTCATTCACATGGGGGGCTCGAATCTGCGGGCCCTTTATTATTCATTATTCAGTACGGTATATCATTATTCTCCTTAAGATAGCATATTACATAGCATGTAATAAGCAAAATTGAAAGCTGGATGGAAGTTTACACAATAAAAGGCAAGCAGGGAGCCACTACAAAGCTGCTAATAACAGGTGATGTGCATCTGATAAGTTCCAGTATTGTCAGTATGGTATAATGAACAGAAAGGTCATATGAGGAAAATGCCCTGCCCCATCACACCGACTGCGTAAACACAGTTCTTATATTCACTTGGTATTAGGCCGCTTTAGCTGGTTTTAAGTAAAGCAAAGCAAGCTATATTTTAGATGAAACAATGGTAATGGCTGGCAACATCAGGTAACTCACAACCGGTGAAATACTTTTACAAGCCCTCACTGTATGCATATGAAGTTAAACATGGCAGTGTCACAGTTCTCGCCGTGTATTACAGATGGCCAGGCGTGGCCGCTATTAAGTAACTGACATGGGATTTGAACCCGTGTACTTTGACATTCTGTCCTGTTATCCTGCCTCTGCATGGTGAGCCAGGTGGACAGCTCTGCGTATATTATCGCCCGCCTGTCGGCACGGGATGAAGCCTGTCTGATCTCTGTGTATAAGGGAGCCTATGATAGAGTTAAGACGGGTGGATAGAATTTTAGTCATTATCTTAATATCAATATTGAGTAGCGAGATTGGGCGGTAGTTTGCCCAGGAGGAATCATCAGTTTGCGGCTTGGGGATCATAGAGATAGCTGCCTGCAGGGAGTCAGCCCCAAAGGAGTGACCTTTGAGAAGCGAGTTATAAGCTTTGGAAAGCAGAGGGGTGAGAAGATCAGAAAAGTGCTTATAATATGAGGCCGTAAAGGCCTCAGGGCCAGGCCTCTTATTAAGTTTGAGGGACTTAATCGCGACATGGATTTCCGTTTCTGAGATAGGTTTGTCCATGTCTTCACGTTGAGAGGAGGACAAGGAGGGCATGGAGAAACTCGAGAAGAATTCCGAGACCTGGGAGTCAGCTAAAGGTGTAGTGCTGGAGTAAAGTTTAGAAAGATGTAGGTGAAAGGTATTGAGTATTTTAATGGGGTTGCTAGTGTGCGTACCCATGGTGGTCTTGAGGCGGATCAGTTTCCTAACTAAATTGGCGTTGCGAAGTGAAAGGGCCAGGAAGGTATCCGGTTTATTGACTTTAGTGTAAAGCTGATGTTGGGAACGTCGCAAAGCTTTTTCTGCTGACTCAGTCAGAAAGAGATCTAGTTCCAATCTAGCCTTGTCAAGAGAATTTTTATTCTCGGGGTTGGGATGTGACTGAAATCGGTCATGGGCTTGGGCAAAATTTGAATTCAAGGTTTGATAGAGAAGCTTACGCTCTTTCTTACGGCGGGAGGCCAGACTTATGAGGGTTCCTCGAATTACAGATTTGTGGGCTTCCCAGATGGTAAGTGGAGTCACATCTGTGGTAACATTATGGGAGATGTAGTCTTTAATTGCAGTGGCCACCTCGAGTCTATGGGAGGGATGGGTCAGGAGAATGTTATTCAGGGACCAGGAGAAGCCATGTTGTTTGGGGACCAGGAAATCAAAGGTAGTGATGACTGCATTATGGTCAGACCACGAAATTGGCAAGATAGAGGAGAGGAGGAGTGACGGAGAGGTCGCTACCGACGTGAGGATGTGATCTATGCGCGAGAAAGTCTTGTGGGGATTGGAGTAGAACGTGTATTGTCGTCGGACGGGGTTAAGTTCGCGCCACGTGTCCACGAGCGAGTGGTGTTGGAGTAGTTGTTGCAATGAAAGCTTGTGAGGAGATGAGGAGGATTGGAGTTTTGTCTAGAAAAGGGTAAAGTACCTGATTGGAGTCTCCGCACAGTATAACCGTGCCGCTCCTATATTGTGCAACTACTTGCAAGAAGTGGGAGAGGAAGGAGTGCGGCCTGGAATTGGGCGCATAGTAGGAGGCTATGGTCACCTCAGTATCTAGCAACAAACCGTTGAGTATCAGGTACCTACTGTCGGGGTCAGCGATGGAGGAATGAAGTGTGAACGGAGCCGTTCTGTGGAAAGCTATCAGGACCCCTCTCTTCTTAACATCAGCAGAAGCTGTGAAGAACTGTGGATAAGAGGCAGTTAGGTATTTAGGCGTATGTGGAGGTGGTAAAATTAGTTTCTTGCAGACACGTGACATGAGCATTGAGAGAGGCAAAGGAGCGGAAGGCTTTGCGCCGTTTTTGTGGAGAATTTAGACCCTGAACATTAAGGGTAAGCACGTTCAGGGAGGCCATGATTTAAGAGAGTAGTGGAGGCTGGTAGTGAGGACTGCAGAAGTACCAGAGGTCCACCCCCGGCGAGACAAGGGGACAGGGGGAAACGGGGGGCTGGAAAGATGAGGGAGACTCAGGTAAAAGAGGGAGAGGAGAAGTAGAAGAGACACAGAAGTAGGAAGAAGTAGCATAATACTCAAGAGAGCAAAAAACATTCCGTCTGCACGGATGGTCGGCACCCACACAGAGGGACAAGGGTCGCCCAGGAAGTCTCCAAGTGGAGGGTTCTGAGGGCAAGTGGGGGCCGCAGTGACTACCCGCAGGGGACAAAGCCACCGGTAGGTATGATAAACAGATGTATATAGGAGTGTGACCAGAAATAATGGAACAGGGAGCACAAGTTCAAAAGGGTGTCGGATATCACAGCAATTAGGTAAACAGGCTGTCTAAAAAAAGCAGTGTAAGGCTAGTAAACCGAGACCTTAGCATACGTGGAGAAGGGCAGCCATAGCACAGTCCCAACTAACAAAACAAAACAGAAAAAAAAAAAAAAAAAGGGGGGGGGGGGGTGGGGGGAGAAAGTCACTTAACAAGAGCATAGTTACCAGCCCGGGTGAATTGTGAAAGTCCGTTGCAGACAAGACTGTAGAATGACGTAGGTGGTTTCGTGCGACAGAGTGCACTGCAGGGTCCAAGGCATGTCACGATGAACAGTCTATAGTTAAGTGAGAGGGGGGAAAAAAAAAAAGGGGGGGGGGAAACAAAAGAAAATGATAATTAAGAACTGTGAGTAGCGGTAAGGTGCATGTATTCAACCCAGCCGGGTTAGTAGATGTGAGGATCTAAGGCAGCAGTCCATGGAGTCAGCGAGTTCAGGCCGAGGTGAAGTGAGGCGGCTTCGCTTAGGGGTCGGAGATGTGGAGGTGGTGGCCTTCTGGGGAGATCTCGAGGCAGAGCGTCTGCGCTGTTTTTGAGAGGTTGGGGTGGCAGAGGGAGAGGACAGGTGTAAGTCCCAGAGGAGGAGTCGGAGATCCTCAGTAGATTTACAGGTGTATTTGCGTCCCTGATACGTGAATCGCACTGAAAAGGGGAAGCTCCAGGAGTAGATGATCTGATGTTGCTGGAGAACCTGTAACATGGGTTTGAACGCCCTCCACCTGGTAATAGTGGCCTTGCAGAGGTCTGTGAAAAGCTGATAGGTGTAGCCTTGAAATATTAAGTATTCTTTCTGGCGGGCTGCTTGCAGCAGTTGTTCTTTGGTTCTATAGTAGTGAAATTTGGCGATAATGTCCCGGGGTGGCCCCTCAGATTTGCGGGGGGCTAAGGCTCTATGGATGCAATCCATTTCATGGCGCTTAATAGGGATGGAAGGGGAGAGCTCTTGAAAGAGAGCAGTCATGGTGGATTGCAAGTCCAAAACAGTCTCCGGGATCCCTCTGATTCTAATGTTAGAGCGTCTGGCTCTGTTTTCCTGGTCCTCAAGCTGGGCCTGGAGGGCCTAATTTTCCTCCCTGAGGGTCTCGAGCTTCTCCAAGTGGTAAGAGATGCAGACCTCAAGCTCATCAGCCCTGTTTTCAAGGTCTGAGGTGCGCTGGCCCAGCTCCCTAATTTCCTTAGTGAGCCTGCCTGTAATTTGGTCTGAGGTTTGTTGCAGGGCTTTATGGAGAACTTGCTCAAAATGCTGGATTAAGTCAGCCTGTGAGGGGTCAAACAGGGGGAACCCTTGTGATGTGGGGGCTTCAGCATCCGACTTACCTTCGTCTGGATGGGGCATTTGGAGCCTGGGGGCCCTGGATGTGGAGGAGCCGGAGCGCGAGGTGAGTGGCGGCGCTATTTTGGAGGAAGCCCGCGCTAGTACATCCCTGATATTGCGGCTCTTAATACGAGATTTGATGCCGCCGGACACCATCCTGGCGTGGCGGGGGGTTAATGGCAGGCAAACTGGCTCAGTATCTAAGTTGTGCAGCGGCTGGTCACCAGTATAAGCGGCGGCTTGTCTCCCTGTGGTGTGGAGCTCTAGCTAGGCATGTCCATCCCGCTGAGCTTCGCGCATGCGCCCTAAACCCGCACATATGCTTCTAATGCACTGTGGTACGTAAGGAGGATCTGAAGTTGTTCAAGGAAGTATTAAAAGCTGCAAATGCCTATCCTGAAAAAGACCTCTGCAAAGAACATGTTCCTGTCCGGAGGACGTCCTTAAAGAAGGGTTACTGTCACGGTTCTTGCCGTGTATTACAGACGGCCAGGCGTGGCCGCCGTTAAGTACCTGACATGGGATTTGAACCAG
Organism: Pelophylax lessonae; assembly: GCF_965119305.1. Taxonomy (NCBI): domain Eukaryota; kingdom Metazoa; phylum Chordata; class Amphibia; order Anura; family Ranidae; genus Pelophylax; species Pelophylax lessonae. Next base: position 266,818,196 of record NC_138772.1, on the reverse strand, counting down.
TGTACTTTAAAATTCTGTCCTGTTATCCTGCCTCTGAGCCACACTTCAGCTCATATGGATCCAGTCTTGTTAATCTGGTATTGCCTGCAGCACTAGGGGGCTGGACTTCACCTGAGTATACTCCTGTCTCTCATTTTCCACCTGAAGCTAATTGCTCAATTAAGCAAGCTATTAAACACTGCCTCTCTCATTGCTGATCTTTGTTCCAGCTTGTTCCTGTTTGACAGACTTTGTTCCTGTGTTCCTGTTTCCTGAGCGTGTGTTCCAGACTGACTCCGGCTTCCATCCTTACCTTCGCTCCGTGTTGTTCCTGCGACCTTATCTTCCTGCTATCTCCTGATCCTTATCCGGACTCGTGTCATCCAGTGACTACAGTTATTCCTGGACTTCCCTTCCCATTGTATTCCTGCCGGTCCTGCTTATTGGAGCACCTTCCCTGCCAAACCCCAGTGCACAGATTCACAGCCCAGGTGGCTTTCTTACCTGGTCACTTTGGACTGTGGATATCTGCAAGGGGGAGCGTACATCTCTGCGTTACAGACTCCAACAAGGTAAGCCGTGACAGGCAGTATGTTCGTAGTCCAATGCTGCTGTACCTGCACACTGCCACTAGAGTAGCCTTTCACTCAGCTCATCTTCAGTTGCCATGTGCTATCTGCTCCTGGGGCTGCTCTGTGCAGGGTGCCTAGAAATGGCGTTGCCATGAGTGGATACTGCCACTCTTCGCTTCTTAGTTTCTCACTAGCTTACTTGAACATGAGTGGGCATGGCTACACATGATGTCACTTGTGTAATGACGTTGACGTTTTTCACTGATTAGTGTACACCAGCTTCGTCAAGACTAAGGTGCCTCTCCATTGACAGGCCATTTAAAACCTGTGGCTCCTCCCCACATCCACAAATGGCAATTTTCTTAAAGTGGCAATAACCTTTTTTGTGAAGGTACCTCACAATATATCATGTTTTTTTTTTTCAAGTAGATAGTACATCTAACATATTTCATATGGATGAAAAGCCCTGTGTATGAGGAGAGAAAAGATGTTGATATCGGCCTCAATTTTCCAGGAAAAACTCAGTATTCAGACCTTTCAGGGTCAAAGCAATAAGCCTATATATCCACATCTTCTCTCTCCTCAAGAGGTCAGTATCAAATACACCTCTCCATGTCGGAAAATATAGGGCATAAAACCCTTTACTTTCAGACCCTCAAGTTTGCATTCATGAAACTTCAAAAAATGCTGAGCCAGTAGATGGTTAGGATCTTTTGTACGTATATAATTTAAGTGCTCACCCACCCTAGTTTTTAATTGTCTCTTTGTCTTTCCCACTTACTTTTTGTTTGCATGGACATGTAATCAATTATTCAAAATACGGATTTCAAAGGTAAGGGAATCATCTGCAATAGAAAAAGTCTCTGTGTGGGGGACGTATGGACACACTTGACAGCAAACACGCAGAAACATGTAGCTGCATGTGTGTTGAAGACAACATTGTCTGTTTAGATATGACCTTTTCACTCTGATTTATTCTTGTGCTATATATATGGGTTACATGGGACTGCACACTTAGTGTGAGTTGGCAGACACATTGTATTCCATATTATTTTCTGTTTATACTATATTAGTATAAAAAAATATTCTTTTCACAAAGATTAACATTATAAATTATTTAAAAAACAAAAACAAAATTAAAAAATGTCAAAGAGGAAATCTACAGCAACTTTATTATCTACAATGAAAAAAAGGAGGATATATAATATTTGATGTTTATTTCCGTATATTAATCACAAAAACCTTTTTCTAATAAAATACACTATCTATATTATAAATAAAATAGATAAGTGGTTTCATCCCTTACAACAATATCACAATCCATTAACTATTGTTTATAAAACAGTTTATTTCCCAGTCAATATTCAGTCCATATGGGCTTTATGTTTTCATATTATAGATCCACTTGGTTTCAATCCCGGAGATCTGCCTCCAATGGGGTACGAAACCATCTATTATTTTAAATAAGGTACTTACTCTAAGATAAAAAATTGCCCTGGTTTCTCCAAACAGGGGGGCAGCCATGCAGATTTGGGTGTTAATTTGAATGCCCGAACAGCCAAAGTGTGGTCAGAAACTAGTTGCCAGCTCTGTGATCATCAACTACTGATGTTATCCTCAATTGAGCTAATCTAGGAATGCCATCATTCAAGAATACAAGTGTGCATGAAGGATGTGCACCTGTGTTATAGTGTGTCATAATGCACAGCAATGCACAGTAGTGTGTAGTGGTACTGTATGTTGTGTTCGAAAAAAAAAGGTCATGTGCAATTTGAATCACAGTAGTGTGTATTACAGCCCATTTTTTTAAAGGCTACCTTAACACAATGCATAATAACACACCGTAAAGATGTAAATGGCATTAACATAGCTTTTAGCTTTTCTAATACATGCAAGCATACTCATCTCAACAAGGCACCTTTCCATGAGAGGAAAATGTTAAAACATATTCATAAGATTTTTTTATAATGTTTAATTTTCTTTAAATGTTAAACATGTTGATAATATGATTGACATCAATCTTATTGCTTTTATGTATACTGACAAAATATTGCAATATATAGTCTTCTTTACTTCAACACAAAAGGATTTCAGACCTGTTTCCTTTGTGTCATTCAGCTACTCTTGACCTTCACAAGAAAAGCTAGCCATCATAACAGCTTCCAGAAAGCGAAAGTATTTGTTGATCATAATGCATGCACTGTATCAATAAATTATGCTGGCATCACTTTTCAAAAGCACTGACATCTCAATCCCCCCTGTGTCATTTTGTAAAACATTTTTTAAAAATTTGTAGAATATATTTGTGTCACACAGAAGATTTCTCATTCCTGTAACAAATGACCTTAAGTGTGGAAACCATTCAGCATCTGACACAGCTTGTGGACAATCCCGCTATATAATCCTTCTTAAAGCAAGATATTTTGCCATATTAAGTCACCAGTCAGGATTACATTTATTTTCATGCAGGCAATATTTGAATTTCAAGACTCATGGATAACATGGTTCTTGATGGGGTAAAATTCACTTTTTTACTTCTACAGCCCCCCAAAAAAAGCAATCCTGTAGTAATCAACAAACTCTGCTGCATCCAATGACCTCTTTAAAGTAAAGAAAAAGCACTGGGTGAAAATATTTGGTAAACAGCATAATTTATTTACCTCAAGTTAAAGAAAATGTTTCGTCTTACCAACAAAGGGAAATTGACAGTCCCTGCAAAAAGAGCTCCTTTATAATCACCTGGCTTACACTCCATTGCCATTCTGATGCAGCCAAAGACTCTACATAGCACTTATGAGTCTTGTGGAAACCAATCAATATACAATTATTGGGATTTTGTTTACCAAAAATATGTAGCAGAATACATATTGTCCTAAATTGATGAAAAAATAGTTTTTTTTAAATTTTCCAATTGGCTGTGTTTTAGAGCAGAAAGTAAAAAATATATATATATTTTTTTCAAAATGGTTGATCTTTTTGTTTATAGCGCAATTGTCAGTTAAGGTAACTCAGTGCTGTATTGCAAAAAATGGCCAGGTCATTAAGGGGGTAAAACCTTCCGGTCCAGATGTGGTTCATAAATATAATGTACAAAGTTTCCCCACATTATAAATATATTATTAAATTCCAAAGTGCTTTTATCACAAAACAAAGTCTCTCTGGCACAAGACTAGTAACAGGTGTTGCATAACAGAGTCAGCCAGAACAATTTTGTGTCCAGCCTAAAATAGTCCTTCTTATATTCAGTGAATCTTTAATAATAAAGGCACATTTTTATTGTCCAGTTCTACTGCCAGCAGTCTGTAAAACTCTCCTGAAAGCTGCTTCAGGCATTCGTTTCTGGGTGCATATTGCCCCAAACATTGGTAACACTCAGTGCACCATCCAGCCTCTTCCAGCCACAGTAGCTTTCAGCCTCTCATAAAATTTTAGAGGCTGCCGGAAGCGGAGCTGGATTGTGCACCTGTTCCTTCCACCAGCACAAAAACATTGTAACCTTATGCAAAGGTGCTAAATGCCCAGTGCACATGAGCCCTTAATTGCATTTTCCCATTAACTAAATCTCAGACATTATTACCTCTCTTTTTAAGGTTAATACCATTTTGGCAGAGCTACTTCAGTAGAATCTACCCCACATCTTAATTGCACTCCCTCAGGTCTAAATCTCAGTAAAAATCAAAAAGAGCAGGGACCGTAATAGTACAAGATCATTCATATATAAAGGATAAAGTCACCCAAGTGAATAATGAGCAGCTAAGCACCATGTATAGCACATGCTCAGTAGAAAGCAAATTAGAGCACCCCACCAGTCTTTTCTCTGTTGATATCCTGGTTAATTTTTCCAAGGTACATCATGCTGCAGCACTCTATGAGAACCCTGATTCATTTGTTATGTTATCAGGCTTGTCCCAATGTGTTTTACCTATCTAAACTCGATTCAAAAGAGTGTGGTGTGGTGTGGTATGTCGATTTACTTAAATTGAAAAGTGCCATATCTATTATTTACATTTTACCCATGTGTACGTACTATGGGGGCTTGGCACATTTCAATATATTAGTTGTGGATTTACCACATATATTTAAGTGTTTCCCAATAGGTTTCATATAATTTCTTATCTTAAAGCAACAGACCCTTCCAATTCTAAACAGCATATGAATATTTTCCCTTCAATACCTCTCTGCTCCATTCAGAGAAGAATGAAGAAAATAACAAGCACTTCCAGTTATGGAGGAACACATGACTCAAACATAACAGCAGAGTTATCAGAGAGTCAATCACCGCTGTCACATAGGGAGTTCATTGCATTGTGTAAGATATGACTCCAGTGCCTTAAAGCTTAACACTTTGCTTTTATTTTTGTTCTGACCAGAGTGACGTGGAAGCTGGGGGTGGCATGTAAATGCCTCTAGGGAGGTCTGTATTAAGGTAAACAGCAATGTTAAAACACAGGTTCTCTTTAAAGAAAGCTTTTTTTTTTTTTTTAATAAAAAGCACATGTACGACCAGATTATTTCCAGAGCATTTTTGAAGTCCTAAAAACCATAGCTTGCATGGTCATACTTTTGCTATTCCCCCCTTTACCAAACATATGCTTGCCTATTGGCCACTCACTGCTGGGTGCAATCACTGGCTGTTTAGAACTGGGCAATAAACTGAGCATGTTGCTGGTTTTTGAAGTTTACAAGGTTTGAAGAGCTCTCATATCTGTATTAATATAAAATATAAAGTTCATGAGGGCTTTAAAAGCATACAGTGGAACATAGGAATAATTCCTGATGGGGATATACTCAGAATTCTTTAATCAAATACTGTACACATTACAGTCTTATGCTGGCCATACATTAGCCGAAAAATCGTTAGAAAAGCTGTCATTTGGTCCGATCAATAGTTTTTCGTCCAGTTAATGGGCACATATAAAAAATTGCTTTTAACTTTCCAGAGCCAAAAAATCAAAGGAACAGTTTGGAAAATTCTGCCGAACAAACGATAAATTGAAAGGTTAATGTGTTTCTCGGCTGAACTGTATGCACTAAGCTTATGTGACAAACTGAACGAAAAACGGATTCATTTATGTCCATTGAATGATTTATCATTCGAAATTCGTCATTACATGATGGCACGATCGTCTGCTCGTTTTTTGAAAATTAGTTTGAACTATTTTGCGGCTAGTGTATGACCACCTTTATTGTCACTATTTGGTTACAAGACTATTACTGTAAACAAAAGATATACACGAAATTAATAATAATAAACCATGTTTCCAAATTTTGAGTTTTCTTAATATTGACAGGTAGTTTGGGAGGCCACCTCCAAACAATACAAATTGGTGGCCACAGGAAGAGATCTGTTTTCCAAGGGTGGTGGTGTAAAATGTGTTACTTGAAAAGAAGAAATCAAGGTTAAAAAGACCCCTCAGTTGACTCATCCTCAGGTTCCCACAAGAAGAAACTGGGACTTGGAACTTTTATCAGACAGGAAGATTTTTATGATCCGTGGAGTTGTCTAAATCCAACAGGAAGGGACTTTTTTTTGAACCCTCATTCTACCTATTCTAGGATAGACTTTTTTTTTTTTTGACTGATAGATATCTCTTACTACAGAAGGTCATACAAGCCTAATTTTTAATATTTCTTGGTCTGACCATGCGCCGATTTCTCTTGAAATTGCGGCTGGCCCCCCCCAGATTTAATGCCTCATTGTGGAGGAACAATACATTTATAATGGCTGATCCGGCCTGCACTGGAGAGCTGAAAACTCATCTTAAGGAGTTATTTTCCTTCAACGTAGACGGATCGGATAATGTATTCAACTTGTGGTGTGCGCATAAGGCTTTCATTAGGGGGATACTGATGCAAGTGAATGCTAGAGATAGAAAAAAGAAAAATCAGCATGTCTCCTCTCTTCTTGTGGAAATTGCTCGATTGGAGAACTTACATCAGGCTTCCCAAAGAGACTCCATCCTTATAAAGCTTAGGGAAGTGAGGTCTGATTTAGGGTGGCCTCACTGGCTGACCATGACAAATAAATTAGGAAACTAAAATTATCATACTCACAAAGGAATAAAGCAGGGAAATGGATGGCAATTGAAGCAGAGGGATAGTAGAACCAAAATCTCTCAATTGAAACATCACAGTACAGGTACCTCAGCTATTAGCCTGCATGATGTAGTGCAAACCTTTTGCGATTATTATTCTTCCTTATACAACCTAAAGGATGACCCCAATGTACATCACACCTCCTTAGTGGCCATCAACTCCTTTCTTAATAAATGAAGGCTTCACTCACTGGACCCCTAAACCCTGGCGACCCTAAACAGACCTATAGAATGCCAAGAGGTAATCAAATTCATCAAGGAACTACCTATTAATAAATACCCTGGTTCGCATGGTCTTTCCTCTGAATATTATAAATCATTCTCCACAATTCTTACCCCTTACTTAACAGAATTTTTTAATGCTGCAATCTCCTCCGAGCAATTTCCCAAAGAAATGCTGGAAGCAGTAATCATTACGCTCCCGAAACCAGGTAAAGCAGCTAACTAACCCCAAAACGTTAGGCTGATATCTTTGCTTAACTCTGATATTAAGATATATGCTAAGGTCTTAGCAAACAGACTCCTAGAAGTCACTCCGGCACTTGTAGGTCCAGAGCAGGTTGGGTTTGTCAAGGGAAAACAAGCGCCGGATGGCACGAGTAGAATTATTAATCTAATCCATTATGCAGAGAATCGTCGGGTGCTTTCTCTGATCCTGAGTTTGGACGCCGAAAGGGCATTCAACAGAGTCCACTGGGCCTATTTAGATAAGGTTCTACACTAGTTTGGACTTAAGGGTCCCATCCCATCAGCTATAATGACACTGTATAGGAATCCATCGGCAAGAGTTTTTGCGTCCGGTTCACTATCTAAATCCTTTAACCTGATCATTGGCACCGTCAGGGTTGCCCACTATCCCCGATTATCTTCTCCCTGGCCATCGTACCTCTAGCTGAAGCTATCAGAACAGAGCCGCTCATTAAGGGGATGACAATAGGTAACCAAGTCCACAAGATAGGGCTCCTTGCGGATGACATCATCCTATCACTCTCAGACCTAAACAACTCCCTTACTCACTTACAAAGAATAGTGGAACATTTTGGCCAGGTATCCTAATATAAAATAAATATGAACAAATGCCAAGCACTGCCATTGAATGTTCCACAACATACCTTGCTCCATTTGAGAGCAAAGTTCTCTAAAGCCATCTCTTATCTAGTTATTCTGCTAACCCCATCCAGCTCAACACTGTATGAGGATAATTTCCCTATTCTGCTCCAAACTGTTGAAGACTGGATATTAAGCAAATAAACAAAGCACATCTATCTTGGATAGGAAGGGTAGCCGCATTTAAGATGCAGATTCTCCCCAAAATACTTTATGCTTTTAGAACTCTCCCGATACCTTTGCCCCCGACTTTCTTCACCAAATGTAATAAACTACTTAGGAACCTGATTTGGTCCCACAAAAGGCCAAGGGTTGCATTTAAAATCTGACCTACTAAACTATCACAGAGCCACTCTCCTTGACCAGGTAAAAGTTTGGATACAGGCACCAGAAGATAAACAATGCGTGGCCATGGAAAGGTCTCTCTTGAAGTATAAAGACCTGTGAGCGCTACTGGCTGCCTCCTACTTGTCCCGCAATCTACACCAAACTGCACACCCAATAATCAAAGCCACTCTTGAAGCGTGGCGAAAAAATGCTTAACGTATGAAGTCAGGGACTGGAACTGAGTAACTTAGACATCCCACTAGGGGCATATGAATGGCTGATTCCCTTCTTTTTGGTAAAAGTGGTTGTAATTTTTGGCGGAGTATCAAAGATAGTCCTCACCCCCCAGACAGCTATAGAATTACTCAGATTCGCCACTTTCATGTTGTCAATAAGTGTGCACATTACAAATCCATTCATGGAAGTTTCTTCTCTTCAGGGTTAAATCAAACCGAAAACGCGGGGCATCTTATTCTTTTACACCTTGCTAATGAGTGTGCAAGCAGATACTAGGTGCCCTAATAAGGCTAAATGGGAAAATTAACTTCACTGAAGTGCAATGGCAGAAGGCCATACTAAGTAGCTTTAAATTCACTACATGCGTTGACCACTGGTAACAACTTCTAAAGATATACCATAGGTGGTATTTGACGCCCTACAGACTCTCTAAAATCAACCCCGACTCCTGCAATTTTTGTTGGAGGCATTGTAATTATATAGGAAATCCATATCATGTTCTGTGGGATTGTGTAGTAGTTCAACCATTTTGGAAGACAGTTGAGAATCTAATCAGGGAAATTAAGGCACCTGTACCTCTATCTCTCTTGCTTTAGCCCTTCTGAATTTGGGTATTGACACTGTTGCTAGCAAATTCAAAACAGTGGTACTACATATTCTATTTGCAGCTAGACTCACCATCACCTACCACTGGAAATCGACTGGGCCTCCTAAATTAGAGGAACTCATAACAAGAGTCAGCATCCAGTGTCAGTATGAAAAATTACTAGCCATTAAGGACAGTAAAGTGTCTACCTTTTAGAACAGCATGGTCATATTGGTTAATTCAACCTAGAGCCTCCACCAGCCTTCTTATTTAAAATATTGATCTACATTACCACCAGAGAGTACCTTTTTATCAGCAGTTAATTATATATGTTATGTATTCATATATATTCACCCCTAGGAACCAGGAGCTTCAATAGGTTTTAAGCGTATCAGAGGTTCCCACCCCACCCGGACACAGTTTAAACCCATTGGGGTGTCCGTGAGTGGTGGCAAGGGACCTGTTAGGCTATAAGGCTACGTAGCTCCAAAATATGGGCTAATGTACTACATACTGTATTTACTTAGATTTGAGAGCCATCCACATAGGCAACTTTAACTATGGTAAGAAGTTATGCTGTTTGACTGTACCATTGCATTGTATGTACTATTCAAAAAACAAATGTGCATAACTCCTCCTGTATCAATCAAGAAAGAAAAGTCCAAAACATAAGCAGTGCTGAAATGATAGTGTTACCCCACAGAGGAATATACACAGGCAAGTCCACAATAAATCCAAAGGGTGGGATGGCCAGACACTGCAAAGTGAAGTCGAGAACCAAAAGCCTTCACCGCACCACGTGACCCCCCTTAGGCAATGCTCACTCAACAGCTAGTATTAATATTGTGCCTTTAGAATGAATCGTCACTCGGGTTAGATCTCAGCCCAGGATGCGTGCCCAAACCTCCACAGGAGTTTTCGGGATCTCTAGTATTGACTCCAGACTCCGGCTTACATACATGCAATTCATCTTAGCCAGTGGCCGCATACACTTCCAGCAGAGACATGGGAAGGAGCATATAAAAAGAGAGAGGCTCATAGGGTAGTATTCCAAAAGCTTCTTTGGCAAAGAACCCCCCTATATCCCCTTCTCTATACACTCACATAATTAATTTTAAAAAAGCACATTAAACGATGTATAACAGGCAAACTAAGATGGCAGCTGGGCCACCAGGATCTCACTATCCCTCGCTCGCCGGCTTGTCAGCTCATCAGCGCCCGGAAGATCTCGGAGCCGTTTGGTTGGGGAGGGCTCTCTGTAGAAGTCAGTATTGATGACGAAATGCGTCAGGAGTGAGCACGTGGTCAACCCGGCAACCAAAGGTTGAGCGGCTGCTACGAACGGCTCCGAGATCTTCCGGACGCTGATAAGCTGATGAGCCGACGAGCGAGGGATGGTGAGATCCCGCTGGCCCAGCTGCCATCTGAGTTTGCCTGTTATACATTGTTTAATGTGCTTTTTTAAATGAATTATGTGAGTGTATAGAGAAGGGGATATAGGGGGGTTCTTTGCCAATAAAGCTTTTGGACTACTACCCTATGAGCCCTCTCTCTTTATATATGCTCCTTCCTATGTCTCTGCTGGAAGTGTATGTGGCCACTGGCTAAGGTGAATTGCATGTATGTAAGCCGGAGTCTGGAGTCAACACTGGAGATCCCAAAAACTCCTGTGGAGGTTTGGGCATGCATCCCGGGCTGAGATCTAACCCAAGTGAGGATTCATTCTAAAGGCACAATATTAATACTAGCTGGTGAGTGAGCATTGCCTAAGGGGGGTCACGTGGTGCGGTGAAGGCTTTTGATTCTCGACTTCACTTTGCGGTGTCTTGCCATCCCACCCTTTGGATTTATTTTGGACTCGCCTGTGTATATTCCTCTGTGGGGTTACACTATCATTTCAGCGCTGCTTATGTGTTGGACTTTTCTTTCTTGATTGATACAGGAGGAGTTATGCACAATTTTTTTTTTTGAATATTTACTTATGAGGCAGCAGCTACATCTTATGATTATAATATCAGTTGGTGATTTATTATTATTGAATATAATTTATTTTAATATTTATTTCCTAAGTGCAGGGTGATTGAGATATATTTGGGCAACACTTATTGGTCTCAGTCTTGTTTAATCCATTGTATGTACTATTGTTTACTTTCCGTTTTGTATTTATAAAAAAAAAAATGTAAAGATTTTCAGGTGTTCCTCCTGAACCATAAACAGAAAAAAACAATATACATATTTATACATATGCTGTGTATTTATATATATATATATATATTTATATATATATATATATATATATATATATATATATATATATTAGAGTTTGACCGATTATCGACAACACCGATATATCGGCCGTCGATATGCACTTTCCCCGATATATCAGAATCTTCAGGCCTCTGAAGTTAGAGATATTGCCGATATTTTTGTTGACGTCATCGCGTATGTTGCGCCACATGCCTCCGTGTACTGGGCAGCTTCTGCGGCCTTCTTAGGCCGCCTCCCTCGGCCTCATTATCGTTACAGTGTGTTTTACCCACCGCAGTGACCAGTCACACAGCCAGCCAGCCACCCACCCTCCACAGGGTGCTAGCCAGCCAGCTACCCACCACAGGGTGCCAGCCAGCCACCCACCACAGGGTGCCAGCCAGCCACCCAGCACAGGGTGCCAGCCAGCTAGCCAGCCACCCAGCACAGGGTGCCAGGCAGACAGCCACTCAGCACAGGATGCCAGCCAGCCACCCCCAAATGGTGCCAGCCAGCCAGCCACCCAAAAAAGGGTGTAAGCCATTCAACCACACACCACAGGGTGTCAGCCAGCCAGCCAACCACCCACCACAGGGGGCCAGCCAGTCACCCACCACAGGGTGCCAGCCAGCCACCAACCCCCCAAAGGGTGCCAGCCAGCCCAGCCACCCATCACAGGGTGCCATCCAGTCACCCACCACAGGGTGCCAGCCACCCGCCCACCCACCAAAGGGTGCCAGCCAGCCCAGCCACCCATCACAGGGTGCCAGCCAGTCACCCACCACAGGGTGCCAGCCACCCGCCCACCCACCAAAGGGTGCCAGCCAGCCAGCCACCGAGCACAGGGTAACATCTAGTCAGCCAACCACCACAGGGTGCCTACCAGTCACCCACCCACCAAAGGGTGGCAGCCACCCACCCACCACAGGGTGCCAGCCAGCCAGTCATCCACCACAGGGTGCCAGCCAGCCAGTCACCCACCACAGGGTGCCAGCCAGCCAGTCACCAAAGGGTGCCAGCCAGCCCAGCCACCCATCACAGGGTGCAAGCCAGCCAGCCACTCACCACAGGGTGCCAGCCACCCACCAAAGGGTGCCAGCCAGCTCAGCCACCCATCACAGGGTGCCAGCCAGCCAGCCACTGAGCACAGGGTGGCATCTAGTCAGCCAACCACCACAGGGTGCCTACCATTCACCCACCCACCACAGGGTGACTACCATTCACCCACCCACCACAGGGTGCCTACCATTCACCCACCCACCAAAGGGTTCCAGCCAGCTACCCACCACAGGGTGCCAGCCAGCCAGTCACCCACCACAGGGTGCCAGCCAGCCAGTCACCCACCATAGGGTGCCAGCCAGCCACTCACCACAGCACAGGGTGCCAGCCAGCACGCCACCAAAGATTCAATGGAGATAGAAACATTTTATTGTGGTCTGGGACTATTTCTCTTCTCCATCTCCAGGAAAATCAGCAGCACTGTGCAACACTTGCAAAAATAATGTAAGCATGGGATCAATAACTGCAAAAAACAAAAATACGTCAAATCTTTGGGCCCATCTAAGAGTTCATCATGTTAAATTATACCATGCAGCACAGAAAAAGCAAAATGAATCACAAGGTGAAACATCACTATTCCAGGCAACAATAAAAGGTATGCTTCAGAAAAACTGCTGGACAGAGTAATCACAGAGATGATTGTCACTGATAACCAGCCATTTACAATGGTGTCTGACTCTGGATTTCAGCGGTTGGTGTCCATAGTTGAGCCAAGGTACACACTGAAGAGTGACAAATTTTATCGAACTGAAATTCTGCAAAAGATTCACCAAAGGGTCGTTGAGTAAAGACTATGCTTCAACCAGAGAATGCTGGCAACTCACTCTCACTCACAACTGACTACTGGTCAGGACAAACAGAATCACGAATGAGTCTTACATGCCACTTCATTGACAGCGGATGGACAAGAAGCCATTTGGTGTTGAATACAAAAGTGATGCAAGGATCCCACACTGGGGAGTACATTAGAGAAATGTTTCTAGGCATGCTAGAAGAATGGGGAATCACCAAAGACCAAGTGATGCTTCTGCTTCGTGACAGACTCCTATCCATTGAGGAAGTGACACTAGAGGTGAGTCATTCCGACTCATCTGTGTCCTCTGTCATCCCATGTGTGAGAGTGCTGAAGATGCTTCTTCAAGAGAATGAAGGACCCAACACACGTGGCATTAAAGCATGTAGGCAGGCTATGAGGGACAGCCTTGCCAAACGGTTTGAGAAGCATGAGGCATATAAAAATGTTGTGCTTGCATGTCTTTTGGATCCTCGATACAAGAACCTTACTTTCTCTTCTGATGATGTATTGGCCAAGGAAAAACAATGGCTGACAGAAGATATTCAACAAAAGGTGCAGGAGGTTCCTCCTGACGAAAAGAAAAGTCAAGAAGAGCAGGTTTCTGATGTGGAACAGTAGGATGCAGGAGAAATATGTCCAAAAAGACAACGGACAGAAGAGAAACTTCATTGTGGTCAAATAGATGCCATGTTCAGCATTTTATTGGGGCCTCATGCGGAGGATTCATCAGAATCTGCAATAATGAGCCTGGATGATGAACTTCATCTCTATTTGAAGAAACCAGTAATTGACAGAAAAAGTGACCCTCTTCAGTGGTGGAAAGACAATGAGACACGCTACAAAAAACTTGCTTCTCGTGCTACAAGATACCTTTCTGCTCCTCCTTCCTCGGTATCAAGTGAGCATGTTTTTAGTGAAGTGGCAGCAATTTATGAAAAAAAATTAAGCCGTTTAACTGGTAAACATGCTGAAATTTTTTGCTTTCTGCACTATAATATTGTTCTACTTAACTGGGAGTATTGAAGTGTAGTAGTAGTGTCTGTCCAGTCCACGTAGTCCACTCCAATCCAATGTCTAGCTTTTGTCTAGCTATTTTTTCTAGCAGTTTTGTACTGACTGCACTGCGCTGCAGTCAGTGCAAAACTGCTTGAAAAAAAGCTAGACAGTGGATTGGAGTCACTCAGTGGACTACTGCTGCAGTGGTGCGTCACTCAAGCAGTAGTGATTTAAAATTATTTCAGTGAGTGAATGCCCTACTGCAGCAGTAGTCCACTGACTCCAGTCCAATCCACTGTCTAGCTGTTGTGTTGCCTAGCTTTTTATTTAGCAGTTTTGCACTGACTGCAGTAGTTGCAGTGAGTGCCATACTGCATAGGTAGTCCACTGACTCCAGTCCAATCCACTGTGTAGCTGTTGTGTTGCCTAGCTTTTTTTCTAGCAGTTTTGCACTGAATGCAGTAGTTGCAGTGAGTGCCCTACTGCAGAGATAGTCCACTGACTACAGTCCAATCCACTGTCTAGCTGTTGTGTTGCCTAGCTTTTTATTTAGCAGTTTTGCACTGACTGCAGTAGTTGCAGTGAGTGCCATACTGCATAGGTAGTCCACTGACTCCAGTCCAATCCACTGTGTAGCTGTTGTGTTGCCTAGCTTTTTTCTAGCAGTTTTGCACTGACTGCACTGCAGTAGTGAATTACAATTATTGCAGTGAGTGAGTGCACTACTGCAGCAGTTTATTGTGCATTATTGCATAATCAGATGATGTGAAATGTCTCAGCAATTTAAATTTTTCTATCAGTTTCATGCAGTTAAGGTGTGAAGAACGAGCCCTTAATGTTAAAAATGTTAATAAATAAAGATTTGCATGTTCAGTAACAGATTTGTGTCAAAATTTGTGTTTATTTTGCAAAATTTTAAATGTGCAAAAATATCGGCCAATATCGGCTGATACCGATGATATCGGAAACGAAAAACCGATATTGGTCCATCACCAATATATATATATATATATATATATATATATATATATATATATATCCTTAAAAGGCACCAACAAGCAAGTTAAATAAACAAATGTCAAGCAGTGCTGACACTCCACACACATTAAGTTATAAGCAATGTAACTAATGCTAGCAACAGTTATAAAGAAAAAATGTAACAACGACTTACTCAGGTCCCCAGCTTCAAACTGTAGTCCCACAGAATGCACAGCATGGCTCACATCTGTGTGGCAATGGGTGGAAATTGGAATGATAAGGAGAGGCAATGAAAGAGCTAAAGCACCATCCAGGCCCTAGTCATGGACAGTCTGGTGGATCGAGATGTACACAACTAATACTGCCATGATAGAAAATTGCTTCCCCTAACCTGGTTACATCACTTGCATTTTTTACTGGTGCCTTTTGATTGGCTAGTACAAATCTTTATTAAGGAAAGCTAGTGGCGGATAAAACTATTCTTAAAGTCACCCTCATTCCCACCCACCAAGGTTCTTTATTCACCTCAATACCAGACACTTTCACCCCATTCCTGCCCAAGTCATTTCTAAGTTGTCAGCACTGTCACACTTTAAAATACAATTTCTCAGTCATAAAACACTGTACCCAAATATTATACAAGTTATATCTTAAATACAGCATAGCCATACTTATTATTACTCCTCAAAACACATTCTGCTATGCCTTCTGTGTATATGGATACTACATGTGTGAGACTTTTTTTACAGTCTAGGTGCATAAAGGGGCCCAAAGGAAAAGAAAGGAGCACCTTTGGGCTTTCAAGGAGCATAAATTATGCATTTTATTTCCTGACTATCTATTATACTTTTGGATTCTCTGGAGCACCAGGACAGTGGAAACCTAATGAACCAATTTTGGAAAGCAAACACTCAAAGATATTTTCTAACAGATACAAGGAGTCTTTTGAAAATGCTTTAACACAAAGTTGTCATATAATAAGATATTTCTAACACACAGTTAAGCATACTGCTACTCTTCCCACATGTGTGAGACTTTTTCACAGCCTAGCCCCGCACGGGGGCTCAAATTCCAAGGGGCACCTTCAGGCTTTTGATTAACTTACTCTTCTTAAATTCCACTAATTTCCCCAAGATTTCCTTAAAGTACCCTTTTGGATTTTTACTAGGGCTATATACATTTGCCAATGTACACTCCATCCCTTGTAGATTAGCCTTTAAAAATATGTACCGGTACTCAGGGTCAACTATGCTCTCTTTTAGGGAAAACCTAACTTCCTTTGCAAATCCTATTGCAACTCCCTTTGCTCTCCTGGTATGTGAATCTCCATAATACCATGTGGGATAAAACTTTGAATGTAATTTAACGTTCGTATCATGTATTAAATGAGTCTCCTGTAGAAATACATTACACCGGCTGCATACTGTTTAACTTCTCTTAATACCTTATGTCTTTTTTCTGGAGTATTCAACCCTCTTACATTATATGAAAAAAATACAAAATATGTAGTGTCTTCATGTTTTCTTTGCCTTTCCGCCTTCCTTTGATTCCTTCTTCCTTCTATCTCCCGTCCAACTACTTACTCAGGCATCTGAAGGTGTTCTTAAAACCATAACTAGGGAATCACTGCCAAAGGAGAGGGAGAGACAACAAATAAGGAGTGTTCCGGATGTTGGGCACATCAACTCTTTTCCCAACCCTCCCCCCTCTCTCCTCCACCCCTTTCCCCCTTCCCCATCCCGTAACCCTGATCTTGAAAGTTCGTGTTTGGACCTTCTCTTGGTCTTCTAGCGGATCTATGATGTTCCTGTTGGGCTCTACTTTACCCATCCACTCTCTCTCTTTTGGGAGTGATGCTCGGTCCAGCACCTTCTCAGGGCCCTAACTATGAGAATAGGGTCCAGGCCCGGCCAGGTTTAAAGGTTCTCCTTCCTTTCTTCCTTTTATTTGCCCCCCCTTTACCCCCCTCTCGTCTCAACAAAAGCCCCTTCCTATATTTTCTTCTTTTTCTAGTCCAATCCTCTGTTCTGCTGCACGTTTTAATTTCTTCTCCTGGGGCTCAATCACCATTGGTCTTCTTGTAGCCTGGTTCTCTCAGACCTGGGGGGTTGTTCATTCCGGTATTTCTATTTTAGTAAGATCTAATATTTAGCAAAAATCCGATAGTTCTTATGGGAATCTCAGTGTTGCCGAATTGCCCTCTTTCCAACCAACCAGGCAATGCATGCCGGAAAGCTCCAGTTGTACCGAATACCATGGTTTTTCCTTAGTTCCAATAGGGGTTTCAAGATCCTCCTTCTCCTTATTGTCTCCTGTGATAAATCTGCAAAAACCTGAAGGTTATCATTTTTTATATTTTATTGGTGATTTTCTCTTCATGTTTCTCCAGATTTGTGCTTTTTATTCATAATTTTAAAATTCTCTCTATTATGATATCCTTTGGGGTTTCTGCTGTTATGCCTTTTGGATCCTGTGTGCTCTTTCTATCCTTATCTGTTCTGTTTCTTCCCTTCCTAATAGGATAGGCATATTCTCAGATTTTTCCTTCTGTTCCTGTTTTCTTGATCCTCCATTTTATATGCCAAATTCCTTTGTTCGATTTTATGGGTTTTTATTTCTCTCTTTAGTTTGTTTATTATTTGTGTTTTGGCCATATAATATTTTTTTGTGTCTAATTCTTTACAGAATATGTCCCGGATCACTGTGTATTGTTGTCATCTCCATTTTTAATTTTCCAATGCTGCAAACATAGCCGCCATTTCTGATTTTGTTGGCAGTTGGGCCAGAATATTTTCTTCTGCCTACTGGCCAATCTCTGAGTCACTTGCCAGGTCTTGTTCCATTCTTGATTGGCTGAGAGAATTTATGCTTGTTTTTTGTCCTCTTCCTCTCCCAGTTTCATACTGTTTCCTTGTT
Organism: Pelophylax lessonae; assembly: GCF_965119305.1. Lineage (NCBI taxonomy): Eukaryota > Metazoa > Chordata > Amphibia > Anura > Ranidae > Pelophylax > Pelophylax lessonae. The sequence continues at coordinate 266,800,301 of NC_138772.1, read as the reverse complement.
GTTTGTCAGCTGTCTGCTTCTCTGGGCCCAGGCCCCCTTCTTGAGACATACTGTATACTTTTTAATTGTTCCTGGGTTTGAACTTATTTTAGGCGACTTTGCTTATGCCCCCTTCCCCTTGCTGCTTTCCCCTTCATGTTTGTGTATTTCTCCTTCTGTTCCTTTACTGACCACACTCCTTCCTTGTCCTCGGTCTCTTATTGTAATGTTCTGGTACCTCTGGTACCTTTTATTTATACACCTTTAAGACCGATGCTGTCATCACTGAGCGCCGCAGAGCGGCTATTTCAACCTCCGGCGTGATCACTCACATGTTCGTTCAACCGTCATGGTTGGATCGTCCCTGCCTGAAGTCAGCATACCAGATGTTACTCGCTCCTGTATCTCGCTACCTGAACTTGTTCCATATCTGATCCTGTGTCTCGCCACCCGATCACTCCCGGCATGCTGCTTTCACCCTTCACTCTTCAACCTGCCTTGAAGCTCATATGCTCACAAGCGTACCTCGCTGTCGGAACCTCGCTAGTGATCCCTGTATCCCGCTACCGGATCACTCGCTCATACCGAACCTCTCTACTACTGCTTGCTATTAGTGATAAGTACCCCGCAGGGGAATCCTCCATAAACCTTCCTACTAAGCTTACACTATCTAGCTCTGCATATTAAGGACTGTTACTATCATCTGCACTATTATTTAGATTCCTAGCTCTTGAGCCTACTAACATCTATCCTTGCACTGGGTTAGTCTCTCCTGTATGTCATCTGCTATCCTACCACCTACTACCATACATGATTGCTAACCTATCTGCATCCTACCTGTTACCATCTATACTCTCATGAACATTTCTCTCAAGTGCTGTTCACCTATTGTCACTGTTCATACCTGTCTCTTTAGCTCATCACCACTATACTGCTATATACATCTATCACTCCAGGAACATCTTATTGAGTGTGTATATTTGTATGCTGAATCAGACAGACCACAGTGATGAGTCTTGGGAGTTGGAATTGGTATTTCAACTTATCTCTACATGACTGCTGAGTGGAGTTTTTCTGCAGCTGCAAATCCATCTTGTTTCAGAAAACGCAGGAGCGTTACACTTATAATGTTTCCCCTGCAGCCTCTGCACTTCTATTGTGGGCTTACAGTTCTGGACTAGCCTGCTCCACAATGGATTTGTCCATGTTTATATGCAGAGTATTTATCTCAGGGAGCAGGCAATGATCAGTATTAGGCGGTTCCAGACAAGAAAAAAAAAAGAAGTCTGTCACAAATTTCCCAATACCAGCCTAGTCCATAGTGCAGATATCCACAATTTTGTGCCATATATTCGCGGGAGGCAGCAGTCACAAGGTCATCAATAAACTGTTTGAATGAAAAAATAGAGACTCACCACCTCTGGACTGGAGGGCACTGGTCTGTATAGGGTCTGCTACAGTTCCTCCAGGCTAGACAGAGGTGCCCCTAAATTGAACTCAGCAGGCTTCGGATGGACGACTGGAATGAACTTGTGAATATACTTCTATTCTGTTTGTTTGTTTGTAGGTTTCACCTGTGGCATGTTGGTCCTGGCGCTCCCACCGAGTCTCAACACAGCTGACCATGTTTGAATCAAGCTGTCCCCCAGACTCTCTGAACTTTCCTGCACTGAGCCCTTCTGAGCCCTGTCTGTGTCCGTGTCCCAGCGGAGTCCCTGCTCTCAGCCCACAGACACTGACTCCTGTGCACCTTCCGGTCCCATCTGCCTCCACTCCTTTCATCTGATGGGTCCAGGTCTCCACGGCTCCTCTCTCCGCTGCCTTGTGCCCAGAGTCCGCTCCCACTGCAATGGAGCACCGACAGTCAGCAGGGGGTTGGTGGTAAGGGGGCAAGGGTATATGGGGAAGGTGGCAGTAACTATTGCATCCTTATTGTAAGGTTTCACATGTAGCACCTAGCATTAGCTCCATGCTGGCGTCATACTTAGGCTCCTCCCCTCTCGCTTAGAGGTTTTTTTTTTTTTGCATGGTCACATTGTTTATTATTGTGAGGACATCTCACACCAACCATTCCAGCCTGTTGTGATTCCATTGTGGGCGCTCCACAGTGCAGCATCACCTGCTCTAGAAGGCCCCACAGGAACCTGGGATTCTTTAGCTAAAACAGCGCATTTGTCAATTTTATACGCATCACAGGGCACAAATACACTTTTACCTATGTGACATTGGAATGATGCTTTATCATAAAAGCAGGTTGCAATACACTATTTTTACCAGCTGGCTCTGGTGGTGCTACCAACACAGCTCTGCACTTTCAGCTTTGAGAGTCTGAATTATCCCCCTACCAACTGGGTTACACTTAGGGGTTGTGAGGCTCCAGTCCTCCCTTGTTCCTTCAGAGCAGCACCAGAGCCTTCCTGGACAGCCTCTGGTTCCAACACATGGAGACCTCATGAGACTGACATAGACAATCCTGCGGCTCTGCCTCTGGTTGTCACGGGAGACATTCCACCAGCTTCATCATTATTATCTTTGCTGTTATTATTCTCAGACATGACATTACCAGAAATACATTTTTTAAGGTCATCACCATCAATACCATTACATTTACCAACAGTAACACTTTTGTCGGCATGACCATCAGCATTCTCAATACATTGTTGCTTTTGTGGGTTATCTCTGTCTATTATCCACCACAGCCTGTGAGACACTCTTCACTGAACCATCTCTTTAAAAGGGCGCACTTTCCTACTTGGGCAGCTCCTTTGCTGAACTGGGGAAAATCTCTGCTCCATTACTGCGGGCTACTAGGAGGTTTCCCTGGGTATCTCTGCAGCACCTGTCACTAGGGAACATGGCACCAGGACTGTTTTAGTCACTCTTAGTTTAACTTTCACCATCTTAGATTATAGCAGGCACACATTGAGTCCCCATGTCCTTTTGATTCTTTAACCTTGCTGTTAGCTGGGCTTCCCCCTGTGCCTCCCCACTGCTCAGGGTAGCACATTTCAGCAAGTATATGTCCATAAATGCAGTGGATCCCCCTGCTGGACACACTTTCATTGCATTGGGATCAGTCCCATAAACTGCACCAGTCTCTTCAGTTCCTGTAGCTGGTGTCATAGCCTTCACTTGAGTGTGCTGTCTAGGATCTGTGGCATCTTTACAGGCTGATTCCCCCATGTGGCCTTCCAGGCCCACCAGCACCCCCTACAGGCAAAATCTGATCCTGGTTACTAGGAGCAAAAGCAGACTTGCACTCCAAAGACAGTTGGCTATACCTCATGCAGGATGAAGACTGTTGTGCCCTCCTCACTGGGCTGACCACTTCCTCTAAGTGGCTGTAACATGAAACTTTGCGTTTCTCTGAATTTCCAATACGTTAACCTCCCGGTGACACCTCTAACTTCCTGGAGCATTGCTGGCAGAGCATGATATGCTGGTCTGAGGATTTCCTCTTTAAGCTTGTGGTAGTAATCCTGGTCCCCATCATCAAATGGTAAATCGACAAGAATTCCTTCCGTAATAGGGGTTGCAGCAATTCTGGACACTGGTCCCTAGACCATCTTCTCTGTGTTTTCAAATTTTACAAGGAAGTCCCTGACCTGCTTTGTAGGCAGCATTTGTTGCATATAGTCAGAGGCCCAGATCTTAGCCCCTCGCACTGCACCCCACACTTTATTCTGGTTCTGCTTGAACCATTCATTCACTGTCTCATACACCACTGGACCCTCCCGACTGGCCCTTCCAGGTGGAGACATCTTCTCACGCCACGCTGAGCTCTTAATTCCATAGGTACACCACCTGCATTCAGCACAGTTCATTAAATTAACAACTCTGCAATGTTGTTTGCCTGGCTGCCACACAGTAAGCTGCAGTTCCTGACACAACTCACCACTGGAGCAGAGACCCAGATTTCAGGATCTACTTGCCCGCATCTGAGAACTACTTGTGATATGGGGGATGTCTAGCTCACTGGTAGATGCATCTTTCAGGGAGTCCACGGCAGTCAGTTATCAGGTTTAAGGGTATGGCAGACCGTTTTTATTAAAAGGAACAAAATAAGTGTTCATACACAGGATTGCCCACAAAGAGTTCTTCTCAATTCAGCACACATAAATGAAAAAACATTACAAGCCACCTGGCACTTAGGTTTACTTTGTCTCGATTTGCAGTTCATTGCTGCACAGGCCTACTCCTGACCTTAACAGCATTCTCCAGCTAACTTTCCACAAGACTTCTTGGACTTGCTTGCCTCCTTGGCTTTTCCAGTTTCCCACACCCTCTTTCAGTCACCCAGGCCCCTCTAGCCATCCAGACCTTCCCCGTCCTTCTGGCAAGAACTTCCCCTCATCAGGGATGCAGTCACAGACAGAGACAGCCAGGTTCTCTGACAGGACTATGAATCCAAATGGCAGCCACTGCTCCAACTCCCACCTCCTACTGCTCTCACCAGCCCATCGTTATATGGGCTGTGTGCATCTGGGCACACACCCCTCTGGTTGTCCACAACACCTTGATACAGGGTTGGAGATTCCGTCCCACCCAAGATTCCTAGGAATCTCAGAACTACAGAGCCCCATCTGGAAACATCAAAATTTGGAGATAGCTGCTAGAGCAGTTTTTTCCTCTCAAAATAACTGCTCTTTAGCCCTGCAGTCAGCAGACATGCAAACTCTGTGTCTTTTTTAAACCTTTTATTCCAGAGGCAGGGACTCTCACTATCACAATATATATATACACAAATGTTTTGCCTTTCATTCAAGTTTTACATTGCATGGGTTTACAATCAGTTTAAATTTAATATAAGTGATTGCACATGACTGATGGCCATGCAGGATACATTGGCATGCTACTGGTAAATTTTAACTACATGGCAATGTCTCATTATGTGCTTTATTTTTGGCAACAGAAACAGTTGATATGACCACATTTACAATTCCCAGCATTCTTAAGAAAAGCTGATATAGAGTAGGGATGAGCTTAGGTCTGGTCTGTACTTCAGAGCCTGTCAGATTATTCTACAGTGATTCATCTGGAGTAAGCAAGTGTGTGCAGGAGGCAAGTGAAGGAGACTGTATAAAGACTATACAGTGGGTACGGAAAGTATTCAGACCCCCTTAAATTTTTCACTCTTTGTTATATTGCAGCCATTTGCTAAAATCATTTAAGTTCATTCTTCTTCCTCATGAATGTACACATAGCACCCCATACTGACAGAAAAACACAGAATTGTTGACATTGTTGCAGATTTATTAAAAAAGAAAAACTGAAATATCACATGGTCCTAAGTATTCAGACCCTGTGCTTTCCATTTCTTCTGATCATCCTTGAGATGGTTCTACACCTTCATTTGAGTCCAGCTGTGTTTGATTATACTGATTGGACTTGATTAGGAAAGCCACACACCTGTCTATATAAGACCTTCCAGATCACAATGCATGTCAGAGCAAATGAGAATCATGAGGTCAAAGGAACTGCCTGAAGAGCTCAGAGACAGAATTGTGGCAAGGCACAGATCTGGCCAAGGTTACAAAAATATTTCTGCTGCACTTAAGGTTCCTAAGAGCACAGTGGCCTCCATAATCCTCAAATGGAAGACGTTTGGGATGACCAGAACCCTTCCTAGAGCTGGCCGTCCGGCCAAACTGAGCTATCGGGGGAGAAGAGCCTTGGTGAGAGAGGTAAAGAAGAACCCAAAGATCACTGTGGCTGAGCTCCAGAGATGCAGTCAGGAGATGGGAGAAAGTTGTAGAAAGTCAACCATCACTGCAGCCCTCCACCAGTCGGGGCTTTATGGCAGAGTGGCCCGACGGAAGCCTCTCCTCAGTGTAAGACACATGAAAGCCCGCATGGAGTTTGCTAAAAAACACCTGAAGGACTCCAAGATGGTGAGAAATAAGATTCTCTGGTCTGATGAGACCAAAATAGAACTTTTTGGCCTTAATTCTAAGCGGTATGTGTGGAGAAAACCAGGCACTGCTCATCACCTGTCCAATACAGTCCCAACAGTGAAGCATGGTGGTGGCAGCATCATGCTGTGGGGGTGTTTTTCAGCTGCAGGGACAGGACGACCGGTTGCAATCGAGGGAAAGATGAATGCGGCCAAGTACAGGGATATCCTGGACAAAAACCTTCTCCAGAGTGCTCTGGACCTCAGACTGGGCCGAAGGTTTACCTTCCAACAAGACAATGACCCTAAGCACACAGCTAAAATAACGAAGGAGTGGCTTCACAACAACTCCGTGACTGTTCTTGAATGGCCCAGCCAGAGCCCTGACTTAAACCCAATTGAGCATCTCTGGAGAGACCTAAAAATGGCTGTCCACCAACGTTTACCATCCAACCTGACAGAACTGGAGAGGATCTGCAAGGAGGAATGGCAGAGGATCCCCAAATCCAGGTGTGAAAGACTTGTTGCATCTTTCCCAAAAAGACTCTTGGCTGTATTAGATCAAAAGGGGGCTTCTACTAAATACTCAGAAAAGGGTCTGAATACTTAGGACCATGTGATATTTCAGTTTTTCTTTTTTAATAAATCTGCAACAATGTCAACAATTCTGTGTTTTTCTGTCAGTATGGGGTGCTATGTGTACATTCATGAGGAAGAAGAATGAACTTAAATGATTTTAGCAAATGGCTGCAATATAACAAAGAGTGAAAAATTTAAGGGGGTCTGAATACTTTCCGTACCCACTGTATATAGGAAGATGTCCTGAAGCTGTTGTTGACGTTTATCTAAAGTCAAGTGGGCATCCCATATCCTCCCATCACTATCTAAGTTATTAACCAGCAATAAAAAACTAAAAAACAAAGTCACGGACTGTTCTCTGACTCTTGGTGCTTGTGAAAATTTGGTGTGCCTGGTTGTGCAGGAGTGGGGGATCCAAGTTCATCAGCATTCCTTAGGGTGTGCTACATATACAGTACAAACCTAAGGGCATCTCTAAGCCATCATTAGTGCAAGAGTGTGGTGTGTGTCAATAGGTGGGTCAGATCATCAACTGATTTTTTTCTTTCGACGATCGTCCGGCAACATTCATGGTGATTGATTGTTGATGACACCAAGCTATGCAGGATATCTCCAACTTAAAAGCTGACCTCAATGCACTGTTTCATTGGGCGACTGTGTGGCAAAGTTTAATGTTGATAAATGTAAATTTATGCACTTGGGGGCTAAGAATATGCATGTATCATACAGTATCTCACAAAAGTGAGTACACCCCTCACATTTTTGTAAATATTTTATTATATCTTTTCATGTGACAACACTGAAGAAATGACACTTTGCTACAATGTAAAGTAGTGAGTGTACAGCTTGTATAACAGTGTACATTTGCTGTCCCCTCAAAATAACTTAACGCACAGCCATTAATGCCTAAAAGGCTGGAAAAAAAAGTGAGTAGACCCCTAAGTGGAAATGCCCAAACTGGGAGAAATTAGCCATTTTCCCTCCCCAGTGTCATGTGACTCGTGAGTGTTACAAGGTCTCAGGTGGGAATGGGGAGCAGGTGTGTTAAATTTGGTATTTTTAGCTCGCACTCTCTCATACTGGTCACTGGAAGTTCAACATGGCACCTCATGGCAAAGAACTCCCTGAGGATCTGAAAAAAGAATTGTTGCTCTACATAAAGATGGCCTAGGCTATAAGAAGATTGCCAGGACCCTAAAACTGAGCTGCAGCATGGGGGCCAAGACTATACAGTGGTTAAACAGGACAGGTTCTCCTCAGAACAGGCCTCGCCATGGTTGACCAAAGAAGTTAAGTGCATTTGCTCAGCATCATATTCAGAGATTGTCTTTGGAAAATAGACATATGAGCGCTGCCAGCATTGCTGCAGAGGTAGAAGGGGTGGGGGGTCAGCCTGTCAGTGCTCAGACCATATGCCGCAGGTTGCATCAAATTGGTCAACATGGTTGTTGTCACAGAAGGAAGCTTCTTCTAATGATGCACAAGGAAGCCCGCAAACAGTTTGCCGAAGACAAGCAGACTAAGGACATGTATTACTGGAACTACGTCCTGTGGTCTGATGAGACCAAGATTATTTGGTTTAGATGGTGTCAAGTGTGTGTGGTGGCAACCAGGTGAGGAGTACAAAGACAAGTGTGTCTTGCCTACAGTCAAGCATGGTGGTGGGAGTGTCATGGTCTGGGGCTGCATGAGTGCTGCCAGAACTGGGTAGCTACAGTTCATTGAGGGAACCATGAATGCCAACATGTACTGTGACATACCGAAGCAGAGCATGATCCCCTCCCTTTGGGGACTGGGCCACAGGGCAGTATTCCAAGATGATGACAACCCCAAACACACCTCCAAAACGACCACTGCCTTGCTAACTTGCCTTGAACTGGCCAAGCATGTCTCCAGACCTAAACCCTATTGAGCATCTGTGAGGCATCCTCATACGGAAGGTGAAGGAGCGCAAGGTCTCTAACATCAACCAGCTCCGTGATGTCTCCAGTGGCAACCTGTGAAGCTCTGGTGAACTCCATGCCCAACCGGGTTAAGTCAGTGCTGGAAAATAATGGTGGCCACACAAAATGTTTACACTTTGGCCTCAATTTAGACATTTTAACTTAGGGGTGTACTCACTTTTGTTGCCAGTGGTTTAGACATTAATGGCTGTGTGTTGAGATATTTTGAGGGGTCAACTAATTTACACTGTTATACAAGCTGTACACTCACTACTTTACATTGTAGCAAAGTGCCATTTCTTCATTGTTGTCACATGAAAAGATATAATAAAATATTTACAAAAATGTGAGGGGTCTACTTACTTTTGTGAGATACTGTACATACTGGGAGGAATACAGCTGGTAGTATAGCTATATTCTGGTAGAATATAAGCTTAATAGTGGCATGCAATGCCAAACTGCAATTTCCAAAGCAAGTAAAAACCTTTCTTGCATTGAGTGGCATGGACTGCAGAGAGAGTGATATAATTTTGCCCTTGTACAACAGCAGACCATCCTTCTCTTTCAGCGGGGAGCGATCACGGGTGCCCAGGGGCAATCGCGGCCACCGGTCCCATGGATTGGCATCCCGCTGCCTAGTGGGTGCGGGAGTGGGCGGTTGGCAAGTGGTTAAAATCCGTACTTGATCTGAAGAGTCTGGCATATATATTATTTTTTTCTTACATGTGCAGCAAAAGTGACATCTAGAGAAAAAAAAAAGTTAATTCACTTTTCCCTACAAGCTTCCTTTATTTTGTATATAATGCGAGGGGAGGGGGGGGACTCCAAAATACATACCAGGCCCTCATCCTCCTTGATGTGGATGACATATGTATTTTGGAGGATCCCTACTGCATTATTTATAAAATAACGGAAGCTTTCATGGAAACGTGAATCAACAGCTCTTCAATCCTTTTGCTGCCAAGTCTGTACATCATACTGACCTGGCAGCGGGAGTTTCACACACAATTTGGTGTCCCCGGCTAGTTTGGCCAGGAAAAGATGTTTTGCAATGCGATCTGAATTGAAAAATGTTCAGTGGAGCCCAAAGGAGACATGCAGGCTTCTTTAGACCCTGCACGTCTCATTAAAGGGAACATGTCACATGTCACAAACATGGAACATGTGACTTTTTGTCCCCTATGTAATGAACAAAAATTTTTTTTTTGCAAATTAAATAAAGTTACATTCAATCGCATAAAATCCCCCCCAAAAAAATTATTTTTAAGGCCCCCGCCCTCACATATACGTACATACGAATGTAAACGCATGCATAGATTGTATGCAATATACATGTTACATATCACTGCGCATGCCAGATGGACAGCAATAATTCGAACACAAGACCTCCTCCGTAACACTAAATTGATATCTATAGGGGGCCTTTGAAGTGTCCCCTATAGAAACTATAGGGTACTGAAGTTTGTTGCCATTTCGGGGCGCACACAAATTTAAGATTAGACATTTTGAGTATCTATTTACTCAGCGCAATCTCGTATTTTATATTTTACCAAAAATGTGGGAAGTTTATTGAGTTTGTTTGCCCTAAAATTTACTTTAGTGTATTTTTAACTGAAATATTGCATTCCCTAGACCTTTGCGGTAATAATGTGTGGCAAAAAAATTGGGAACTACCATTATTCTATTATAAATAAAGAACTATCAGCGCAACTAAATCAATGTGCAATATAGTGAATAAATATAGACTCCGGCAGCTTTCACTCAATGTGTTTCCACTCCACCATTAAAACATCAATAACAAAGAAAATGTGCTGCGCTAGATTAATACATAAATAGTACATAAATAATACATAAATAGTGAATGATCCTATAAATAAATACTATGGGTGATGCACAAAAGTGAAATAAAATCAATAAATCACCCCAAGGTGTGTTCATCAAAGGAATATTAATGAATAGTGTAAAAAAAATCCAAAAATAAAAATGAAAAGACAACTCCAGTCTCATACACCTCCATGGTAATCAGATGAAATAATGTGCTCCTTAATCCGCCACCACTAAGTAATCAATCCTCTCACCTTCCTATCTAACCCAAGAGTCACCAGTGGGTCAGATAAAGCAGTTTCCTTAGGGAATAATGGATCGATGGGCAGATAGAAACTTGGAGCTGAAAGGATAATCCCAGGACCGAATCACTCGTAGTCCACACCAGGCATAAATACATAGGGGAGAGTAAAAGACATTTAGTGCTCTCTAATATGGTACAAAGGCATTAATTGAAAAGAAATTACACTTACAAGCCCAGCACTTCTGCAGTGGGAACTGTATCAGCTGTTCTGCATTCTCAGCAGAGAAACGATGTGCCATGTGACTGACAGGCTCCGCCCCCCCCCCCTTATTTTATTCTATTCTCTAGGGCAGTGACTGCTAACCTTGGCATCCAAAAAGAGAGAGACCGCACTCAGAGATGTTAAATAAAAATCCTTAGGACTCCTTTATTCTCCATAAATCCAACAGACAGCAGACAGACAGTGCAATACACGAACAGACGTGTCGGGTTGACGCGTTTCACGATAAAAATCGCTTATTCATAACCACATGCTTATTCATAACCACACACCTCAGGTGTGTGGTTATGAATAAGCGATTTTTATCGTGAAACGCGTCAACCCGACACGTCTGTTCGTGTATTGCACTGTCTGTCTGCTGTCTGTTGGATTTATGGAGAATAAAGGAGTCCCAAGGATTTTTATTTAACATCTCTGAGTGCGGTCTCTCTCTTTTTGGATGTCTACATGCTTGGATGGCGGATCTGACCTGCACCGAGTGCTGAACTTGCACCTGAGCGGCTTTCTTCCTTGTTTTTGCTTGCTAACCTTGGCACCCCAGATGTTTTGGAACTTCCTTTCCCATAATGCTCAACTACACTGCAGAGTGCATGAGCATCATGGGAAATAAAGTTTCAAAACATCTAGGGTGCCAAGGTTCACCATCACTGCTCTAGGGTGTCTGTTTTGAGAAAATATATAATGTTTGGGGGTTTGGTGTAATATTCAGGCTGAAAATGATTTTTTAAACATGTGTGCAAAAAACCCAAAAACGGGTTTGCAGCTCTGGCAGCGAAATTGTTAAATGGCTTTTTTCAATTTTGTAAATGTCATTTCTGCTATACTACTTTGTTTGCATGTTAAAGATGCACAACTTTGTAGGCAGTTTCAGGTGATGCCCCAAGGAGGTTTTTCAAAGAAATAGTGCATTTTAAAAGTTGTGCTTTAAGTATTATTGAATTCACTGCTCTCTGCAAAATAGTATTCTTAAAACATGTTCTTTGCATTGATATATGTCCCCTAGGGCAGTGCCCAACCCCCCATGCAGTTTTTTTTCTGATCTCCTGGCTATTACCCTTAAAAGTGGGAACATTTTGTTTGACAGATTTGGCTCCTGTTGACTTCACTGGGGTTTGAATTCAGCATCTGCACTTTTTATACGTTCGACCAAACCTGCCTGAACCAAACCCAGGTGCTCATCGCTTACGTAGAGATTTAATCCATTTCTAAACCGTCCCCTAAGTAAACCAGTCCACACCAACCTTCCAAAGCTCATAGACTCTGCTTTCTGCTTACTATTGTCTAATTCAATGGTCTTTGTCCTTTCTCAGGGCATCGTTATACCTGTGCACCAGGGCTTCATTCCTCATATCCACATTTCCAGCTTAATCTGAAGTTTTTTGAGCACACTTCAAATCCACTAAAGGGTTACACTTTTTATTACTTTCTAAATAATCTGCCTTGCTAGCAGTGTCAGAAAGACACCCTGAAGCCTCTGAGGGCCGTGCTTTCAATAATGCCATTTCCACACCATGCCTTCTTTCTCATTTCATATTGAATAGGGAGGACTTGAAGGAAATACCAGCCAAACATAGGCTACTGCCCTTATCTCCCCTTTACTGAAACCAAAACTCTTTAGGCTAAGGTCTAAGGAAAACACAAGAAGCCATAATTCCATGTTCTGCTCAGAGGAGAAGTGTATTTAGCAAGTTCCTTTGCTACATGCATCCAATCACTGTTTCCAGCCCAAGCAGGTACATCCACCCATTCCTTTCCCCCAATGGTCACTAGCTTTCTCTTCATACTAACTACCTTTAAACTGTCTTTCCAGCATCTTTAATCAGCACAGATGCCTGTTTTAAAATGAATGTAATCTTGGACAAGTAACCCTTTGTAATACTTCATAAAATATAGGTCTTATGGTCTACAGCGATCTTTAGGAAAGCTAGCATTTACACAAATTAAAGGTGTTAAAGGGATACCTTTGCTAAATGAAAGATGTAAACGATGCCAACTACAGAATGTGGGTAAAATGTACAGGGTATATAGTGAAACATGCTTACATAAACATGCAGTCAAACTACAACTATCTACACCCTCCTTTTAAGCCTCTAATAAAAAGAAAAAATCATCTACACATTAATTGAAAGTTTACTTAACCTAAAATCAGAAACTTCAAAGTTATACTGGCTGAATACATGATGATCAATGGTTATGAAGCCTCTCATTTCAGAGTACAAGCATGAGCATTGGTCCTATCTTCATCCAGATGTGTTCTATTCCCAAGCACATGCTCAGGTTTTTCCTCTTTCCCCACTTTCTGTTACAACACAAACTGCTGACTTCACTTGACATTGTAAGCATATACTATATTTACATATACTGTGTATATACTATATACTTTATGGCTATATACTGTATAGGGCATTAAGTTCCCTATTTGTAGATTTAGGAATTATGATGTTTTCTACTATTACAATGTTAGCAACATCACCAATTCTTTAGCTGTAACACCTGGCTTGCAGATTTTTTGTTAAAGTAGCACAGTCACCTTTACATTTGAAATTACAGAAAGCTGAGAATTCTCTATTGCCCATGATGTTACCTTAATTCTTTTTCCTTATAATGCCATAGAGGTGTTCACTAGATTTGGGTGAACAGCTCCGCCTGAGCATGAGTTCAGGCCAAACATTGGCTGTTTGCCCATTTGACGAACACCTAAATTATGGGGGCGTTTGACCGTTTGTTGGGCTCCCTGAATGACCACAATGCACTGCGCACTGTGAAGGCTTTGCCCAATCAGGGCACATAGTACTGTCAGAGCCATATTTGGACACTGTGATGATGACTCTATCCTATCATGGCTCATTGCTCTTAGTACCACCACACACTATAAAAAATTTCTACTCCTTGTGGCCATTTGCAGTGTGATATTGATGTGGAGAGAGATAGAACAGGGCTCTGTTAAGTGTTAAGTACTAATAGCGAGTTAGTGTGATATAGTGTTCTATTGTGATTCTATTGTGAGTACAGAGGGTCAGTTTAGTGTGAATCTAGTGATATTGCAGAGTGAGTATAGTGGGACCGTTCATTTTTACTTTAGTGTCACATTAGTGTTAATCTAGTGATAGTACAATGTGAGAATAGTGGGACTGTTCATTTTTACTTTAGTGTCATTTTTTTTTTTTCAGGGTAAGTTTTCTGCACCATATTTCAGTGTGTTACTGCACGTATTCTGCAGTAAATTGTAGTGCGTTATGGCAGGTTTACCAAAGTATATTGCAGTGTGTTACTGCAAGTTTTACGCAGTATATTTCAGCGCCTTATTGCAGATTTACCACAGTATATTGCAGTGCATTAGTGCAGTTTAACACAGTATATTCCAGTGCGTTATTGCAAGTTTACAGTAGTATATTACAGTGCGTTAGTGCACGTTTAGCACAATATATTTCATTGTGTTATTGCACATTTAACGCAGTATATTTGAATGTAGTATATTTCAATGCAGTATATTGAAGTGCATTAGTGCATATTTACCGCAGTATATTGCAGTGCATTAGTGCAGTTTTACTGCAGTATATTGTAGTGTGTCAGTGGAGTGTATCTGTGTAGTGAGTACTTAGGTTAAAGTGCACCAAACACCACTTTCCATTGATTAAAGTGCATCCACGTACACATTTCCTCATCTTTATTTCATTTTGTTTTTTGCCTGTTTATTATGTGTAGCACCACCCCCGCAGGAGCTGCTGATTATATTATTGGGTCTACACCCTGCCTAACAACCCAATCAAATTGGCTCGATCCCTCCTCAGGCACAACTGACCCAGAATAGGACTGGACTATCAAATAGATACACAGGTTGGAATACAATACTTCACTATGCAACAATACCTTGTTACCTTCTTGAATAGTAGTCCTTCTGGGTGACACAATGGAACAACGCACAAGATTGTAATTAACCAAACTTAGTTTACTATGTATCAAATTGAATAGGGGAGATACAATACAATACAATACAAGTCCATAAAAGGTTATTTAAAACAGCTTTAAAAAGGTAAAAGAATACCCCCACACTCCTCCTGCATTAAGGCTAGACACAGTACCAGGTAGGTGGGCCTATCTGAGTCCCTCCCCCAGAGTTCTCTTCTTTCTTGTTGATCTTCGCTAGCAAGGTTATTGAATAGAGCTCATTTGTAATCCAGATTAGGAATAAAGATCAAGAGAGAAAAAAACAACGAGCTGTTAGTTGTCACCGCAGGGTGTCTGCGTAACTGAGCAATAACTTCTGCGAGAGAGATAAGCCTCTGGCGACTCCTTTACAGACCTTATTGTTTGTCTATGAGTCTCCTGAGAGAGTATGGTGATAAACCCCGGGGTTTTATCACCTCCTGCTGCGCTACCGCTATCTGTAGATAAAACTGTCTCTTCAGCAGATAAAGTCAGTTATTGGGCATGTGCCCTCTCACCAACAGAAGTTTCTCCTTCGCGCGCTTCCACTGCGGTCTCAGTCCTTTGGCTATATGCCAGCCGCGCGGGGTCCTTCTGGCGGATGACTTCCGGTCTCGGCAAACAGCAGTATGACCTCCAGGAATGTGCCTCGTGCTTGAGATGGGACGGTTCCACGTCGTCCCTCCAGGCTAAAAGGCTCTGGCCCAATATCCAGTGTCAGTCCTTCACTCTCGCTCGCTGGTTCCTCAGAGTCCAGCGCAGAAAGGCCCCCCCCCTTCGCGCGCTTCTCTCTTCCTTTAAATAACCTCCCCCATAGTGCCGTGCGGTGCAGCCGTGCACCCTGGATCTTGCAAAGCAGCCTGGGAGATGTAGTTTCTTCATCTTGTGAAAAGGAAGTCACAGCCCGGGAAATTCCATGCAGCTACCACTAGAGGGAGCCTAGTTCCTGGATCTTGCAAAGCAGCCTGGGAGATGTAGTTTCTTCATCTTGTGAAAAGGAAGTCACAGCCCGGGAAATTCCATGCAGCTACCACTAGAGGGAGCCTAGTTCCTTCCCACATATCAAACAGTGTCTTTAGGCATGTTTAACCCCGCTACACACTCCCCCCACTTGAGAAACTTTGGTCCCCAAAGAGGTCAACAGTATGTACCCTAGTGCATAGGTTGGCATTATACAACAAAAACATTAACATTTTGCTGAAATAAGTCAATCTGAATACATCCAATTTTGTATTCTAATAGCAGTGCAACAGTAAAACGATAAAGTGCAATTAATAAACAAATAAGTGATTTCTACAGTGTTAATATAGTGCTGATTTCTAGTGCTTTTATATAGTGCTCCTTTAAAAAGCACATGTGCCTTTGCAATTTCTTAAACACTTACATCTTAAAGTTTGTGTTGAAAAAAAAACATCAAAAGGTGAGAAAGAGAAAAAAACATATAGTGAGGTCAGAGCAACAAAATGTGCGCAAACATTAACTCACAAAGTAAACCAAATTGTGAACATCAAAAACTGTGCTTATTATAATGGCCAAACCCAATATCCTTATGTACAAACTTAAATGCAAACGTTTTCTACTTCAATACTTTGTTCTCATGATCTCTCACAGACCCCCCAAAACTTGGGTGGCTTGTACAGTTGTGCCTAGGGGTGAGCTAGGGTTGTCCCCCACCAAATCTACAGTGGAGGAACTAGGCTGGTCAGGAGATCTTTTGGAGGTAAAAACAGCTTCTTCCGAACATTCACCCAATTGATCATAGGTCAGTCTCTTAGGTGGGTGAATGACTCTCCTTTCCCTCTGTTCCCGTGGAGGCATGCTCTCAGAGGTGCTAGGATCAGGCACTTCTGAGGATTCTTCAATGTCCCCCTCCTCATGTTCCAACACAGAGGAACCTGATGGTTCAAGAGAGGTCAGTTCTTCTTCAGAGAAGGGTGCAACCTCCTCCTCAGGATCTTCATCCTCAGCTGCTTCTTCTGGAAGCATATGAAAGGGTATGAATTCAGGGGCTTCTGCCCGAAGGGCTCCTCTATCAGCCAAGTCAGATGAAGACAGGGAGGCAGGTGTGGGTTCTGGCAACTGAGATGACCACAACCAGTCGGGTACCTCCTCTTCATCTTCCAAATCTTCAGATGGAGAACTTCCCTCTCCCTCATCTGGGAGCGTCGTCGGAGATCTGGTAACTGGTCTGGACCGGCGAGAAGTCGAAGGGGCCTCTGACAAGTCTTCCACAGGGGGCATACGAACCGCTTCAGAGAGAGGCAGCAAATGGTTCCGATGCCAAGCCTTCAATGGACCCACACTTCCTTCAGGCCGAATTTGGTACACAGGAAGGTTTGGCAGTTGCTTGCAGATAACATAAGGTTGGGACTTCCAGCGGTCTGCCAACTTGTGTTTTCCCGGGACACCCAAGTTTCTCAACAAAACCCTGTCCCCTGGTTGCAGGTCATGGATCCGAACTTTTAGGTCGAAATTTTTTTTATTCCGCAGTCCACGTTGATCAGATGTGGCCTGAGCCTTGTCATAGGCCGCTTTCAGACTCTTCCGCAGTCGGTCCACATATCCTCTATGCGATGCTGAAGAGGTATGATCAGGCGAAATGCCAAAGGCCAAATCCACTGGCAACCGAGCCTCCCTTCCAAACATCAGCCGATAAGGGGAATATCCAGTAGCATCACTGACAGTGCTGTTGTAGGCATGCACAATGGCAGCTACGTGCTTGCCCCAATGCTGTTTCTTCTCTGAGCTCAAAGTCCCCAACATATCCAAAAGAGTCCTGTTAAATCGTTCAGGCTGGGCATCCCCCTGTGGATGGTAGGGAGTGGTTCTAGTCTTTTGAATGCCTAACATATCTAACAGTCTCTTGATCAGTCTGCTTTCAAAGTCCCTTCCCTGATCAGAATGGAGGCGTTGTGGTAACCCATAATGTACAAAGAACTTCTCTACAAGAACTTTGGCTACCGTTGAGGCCTTCTGATCCCTTGTTGGGAATGCTTGAGCATATCTGGTAAAATGGTCTGTTACCACAAGGACATTCCCCTGGCCACTCAGATCAGGCTCTAAGCAAAGGAAATCAATGCACACCAGCTCCATGGGTCCCTGACTTTGTAGATGGCCCATTGGGGCTGCTTGACGTGGCAGAGTCTTCCTCTGTATACACCGGACACAAGAATGACAGTATCCTTCAACTTCGGCCCTCATACAAGGCCAGTAGAACCTATCCCTGACAAGCTGAAAGGTTCTTTCGGGCCCCAGATGGCCATGATTATCATGAAGAGCGACCAGAACTCCCTCTCTGTATTTAGCTGGTAAGAACAGTTGCCACTTCTCCTCCAGATCTTCAGATGGACCTCTCCGGTAGGCCACTCCTTCTCTGATCTGTAACCGGGTCCACTCTCTATGCAACAGACGGGCCCCCTGAGGGGAGTCAGTTAGAAGCAACTCAGGGCTCTGGATCTCCAGAGCTTCCAAGAGAAGTTTTCCCAAAGGGTCTTCCAACTGCTCCTTCCGCAAGTCCCTTTTGGACAGCCGGGGCAAACCCTCCCCTTCAACTTGGGTCACCTGGCAGTAGCATTTGGGTACTCCGATAGCCGAAACCCCAATCTCTTCTGCTCTTGACCCTCCTCGGGATCGAAATTCAGTTCCCTGATATAGGGCACGCACCCCTTCTGGAGCCAAATGAGTCCATTCTTCCGCAGGTTCCTGTGGAACATGCAACCTTCTGGATAGGGCATCTGCATCCCTATTTCCGATTCCTGGCCGATACTTCAGGCTAAAATTGAAGCTAGAGAGGGCAGCCAACCATCGATGTCCTGTTGCATCCAGCTTGGCCGTAGTCAACAGATAGGTGAGGGGATTATTATCTGTCTTGACAATGAATTCAGCTCCGTACAGGTAGTCTTTCAATTTGTCAACCACTGCCCACTTCAAGGCCAAGAATTCAAGTTTGTGAGTAGGATAATTCCTTTCAGCAGGCAATAGGCTTCTGCTCACATAGGCAACAGGTCGCAGATGACCCTCATGCTCCTGATAAAGTACCCCCCCCAGCCCATCTCGGCTGGCATCAACATGCAGTTCATATGGTTTTGTGGGGTCCGCATAGGCCAACACAGGGGCAGTGGTTAGGGTTTCCTTCAGCTGGACAAAGGCCCCTTCGCATTCCGGGGTCCACTGATCCTGGATGGATTCCTTAGCCTTCCGGGGGCCTATGGTGGACTTCGCCGGCTTTACCAACTCAGGGACATCATCTTCTTCATTCTTCAGGAGCTCATTTAGGGGTCGGGCAATCTGGGCGAACCCCTCCACAAACCTCCTGTAATAGGAGCAAAAGCCCAAGAATGACCGGAGTTCGGTCACATTTGTGGGTCTCGGCCAGGAAGCAACAGCATCCAGCTTGTCCGGGTCAGTGGCCACCCCTTCTTCAGACACGATATGGCCCAGGTAATGGACCGAGGACTGATAGAATTGGCACTTCTCAGGAGAAAGTTTCAGACCTTCTTCATGTAGCCTCTTCAAGACCTTTTCCAACCTCTCCTCATGTTCTTCTAAAGTTCTGCCAAACACGATAACATCATCCAAGTATACCAGTACCTCTATCAAATTCATATCTCCAACGGTCCTCTCCATCAGCCTTTGGAAGGTAGCAGGGGCCCCGGACAACCCCTGAGGCATGCGATTGAACTCAAAGAACCCCACAGGGGTGATGAAGGCTGTTTTCTCCCGATCTTCAGGGTGCATGGGGATCTGATAATACCCACTCTTTAAGTCCATCACACTGAACCACTTCGCCCCTGACAGACTCTGTAGGGCATCTTCGATTCGAGGAGTGGTATACTGGTCTGGGATGGTTCTTCTGTTCAGCGTTCGGTAGTCGATACAAAGCCTCAAAGATCCATTTTTCTTCCGGACTACCACTATCGGGGAAGCATACGGGCTCCTGGATTCTCGGATAATCCCGATCTTTTTGAGCTCTGCCAGCTGTTGACGTAGATCTTCTAAGTCACCTAAGGGGACTCGCCGGACTCTCTCCCTGAAAGGCTTGTCCTCACTCAGGCGGATCTTATGAGTAGCGCTCCTGGCACATCCCACGTCAAACTCGTCCTTAGAGAATATTTCCCTACATCGAGCAAGTTGTGCCTTGGCCCTCTTCACCCATTCCGGCGGGAGGGCAGCGTTTCCAGAGCAAAGCTCCTCTATAACCGCTTCACCCTGTTCCTTTTCTTTGAAATCAATGGGGGCAACTGGGGTAGCCGGGTTGACTTGGCCCAGGAGCACTCTGGCCGGTACCTTCACTGGTGTAATAGAGGTGTTTCTGACACTCACTAAAACCCTTCCACGGTTTTCCTGTAACACCTTCAAAGGGATCACCTCAGGGATCACTTCTATCCCTCTCTGTCTCTCCTTTTGACCTGATTCAAAGATAATGAAGGGACCCGGCTGTTGCCATGTGAGTTTAACAGAAGCCTTAAAACAGGCCACCTCTCCTGGCTGTAAGACCTTTTCTGCTCTATCCAGCTTCCAGAGTCGTCCAACTCCTTCTGCGGGGGTCTCTTGCTCCAACACTAATCGTTGGTAGGCCTGCCGTAGCATGGGATGGATCCTTGGCGCCTGAGCATCTTGTCCCTGGACCAGTTGTATCAGAAGGCGCCTTACCAGGTCAGTGTTTGTTCCTACGATGAGAGAGCTTTTGTTGGCCCCTGGTGGACGAGGACAGACCACCGCTAAGGTGTCGAAGGTTTCCGCTTCACCAGCCACTGATGGATCAAAGGTCAACTTGATTGGCAGATACCCGTCATAGGGAAAACTTTGGGTCCCAATACCCCATATCTCCAGATCTTCCAACTTCTGCAAAGGTAGATGGGTAAGATATTTATCATAGAAGTCTCTATACAAAAGAGTCACCTGGGCCCCTGTGTCAAGGAGGGCTCTTGTGTAAATTCCTTCCACCTGAACCGAGACCACTGGGGAGGGCCCGACCAAGTTAGTTGGGAATTCTCTTGATGTAGCCTGGTTGTCTGATTCAGTTCTCTGTACCCTGGCCCTCTTCTCCTTTTTCTTCCTTGATCTGGGCCCCCGCTGAACCCGGTGTGCATTGACTTTCCTTCCCTCAGTAACCCGGAGTCTAGAACTGGGGGTATTATATTTGGGTCTGACCCCCTGACTCAGTTTCCCTGATCCTGCACCACTTCTGGAGTCCCTTAAGACTGGCGGACACCCGGTTGACTCCTTCACCGGTGTCCTCTGAAGTTTCCCGCTGGCTCGCGAGGTTTCGCGGCAGCATTTCCTGAGCTGGGACATACCCTTCTAACATGCCCAACTCCCCCGCAGTTGAAACAAGTTAACAATCTTGCAGGCCGTGGCTCTGGATCTGTGCTGAGACTAACAGGTTCATCTGGCCTCTCCGATATACTCCCCTTGGGTAGAGTGGATACCTGACCAGTCAGGATGGACACCATTTCTATCAACTGAGACACTTGGGTCTTTAGGAGTTCAACTTGAGAGTCACCCTCTTCCACACTTATCACTCCAACCCGGGCAGTTGAGTCAAACTGCCGACTTTTCTTCTTGTTGTCCAACATAACCTCTTCCTCTCTGACCATTCGAATCAGATCGGGGTATTCTAGAATGCCGCCATCTCGACGAGTTCGTAACAGTATGGCAATGGGATCTAAAGGTTGAGCCCCTTTCAGAACCTGTCGTGCACGAGTCTCATCTATTTTCCGGTGGTCTATTCCTTTCTTTAACAGAATCTGGTGGATAATCCTATCCAGACGTTTAATGAATTCGGACAACTTCTCCCCCTCTTCTTGATAACAGTGGTCCAACTGGTAGAGAAGTTCAGCCGCGTTCTCCGTCCGACCAAACACATCTTGCAGAATGTCCAAATAATCCTGTGCAGTGCAGTTCTTCTTGCTAAGCTTTAGATTACGTACAGCCTCTAATGCAGGTCCCCTTAAACTCTCTGTGATTCTCTGCTTCTTGTGCTGTTCTGGTACCTCCCATTCCTCCAAAGCCTGAGTGGCGGTATCTAACCACTCTTCGAACCCATCTTCTGCTGAAGGCACAGGCTGTTTCCCAGAGAATGTCCGGAGCTTCCTATATCCAGTCATCAAATAGCTCGAGGAGTCCCTACTACATTTTGCCACAATCTCCCCAAGAACAGCACACAGTTCTGAGCTAAAAGTCGACAAAGGTGATGACTCAGGATGCCCTTCTTGGACACCTTTTTCTTGGCTGGATACCCCAGGGGTGGTGGATGAGGGACCCGCAATAGGAACTCCTGGATGTATCAGGAAAAGTTCTGTTTGGTCAGTAGTTTTTACACTGTTTCCGTTGAAATAATCAGGGACCCCCTTCCTCCACTCACACAGTGCATACGTGTGTGGGACAGTGGTGTCAGTTTTCATGTCAATCACCCAAAATTTCCTGTCTGTGGATAGTGCCCTCAAAACAGGGAGGAGCTTTTCTTCAGTCCAGGCTTCTCCCTTGATTTCAACCACCAGGCCATTTTCCACTATGACATTCTCTTCCTTGCACCACTCAGCAGCAGCGACAGGATCCATTTCTGCGTGGGAGGGGATTCTATGGCTGAGAGGGTTGTATTGCAGGACTGTAGAAATCCCGGACGAGCCCCCACGTGTAGCACCACCCCCGCAGGAGCTGCTGATTATATTATTGGGTCTACACCCTGCCTAACAACCCAATCAAATTGGCTCGATCCCTCCTCAGGCACAACTGACCCAGAATAGGACTGGACTATCAAATAGATACACAGGTTGGAATACAATACTTCACTATGCAACAATACCTTGTTACCTTCTTGAATAGTAGTCCTTCTGGGTGACACAATGGAACAACGCACAAGATTGTAATTAACCAAACTTAGTTTACTATGTATCAAATTGAATAGGGGAGATACAATACAATACAATACAAGTCCATAAAAGGTTATTTAAAACAGCTTTAAAAAGGTAAAAGAATACCCCCACACTCCTCCTGCATTAAGGCTAGACACAGTACCAGGTAGGTGGGCCTATCTGAGTCCCTCCCCCAGAGTTCTCTTCTTTCTTGTTGATCTTCGCTAGCAAGGTTATTGAATAGAGCTCATTTGTAATCCAGATTAGGAATAAAGATCAAGAGAGAAAAAAACAACGAGCTGTTAGTTGTCACCGCAGGGTGTCTGCGTAACTGAGCAATAACTTCTGCGAGAGAGATAAGCCTCTGGCGACTCCTTTACAGACCTTATTGTTTGTCTATGAGTCTCCTGAGAGAGTATGGTGATAAACCCCGGGGTTTTATCACCTCCTGCTGCGCTACCGCTATCTGTAGATAAAACTGTCTCTTCAGCAGATAAAGTCAGTTATTGGGCATGTGCCCTCTCACCAACAGAAGTTTCTCCTTCGCGCGCTTCCACTGCGGTCTCAGTCCTTTGGCTATATGCCAGCCGCGCGGGGTCCTTCTGGCGGATGACTTCCGGTCTCGGCAAACAGCAGTATGACCTCCAGGAATGTGCCTCGTGCTTGAGATGGGACGGTTCCACGTCGTCCCTCCAGGCTAAAAGGCTCTGGCCCAATATCCAGTGTCAGTCCTTCACTCTCGCTCGCTGGTTCCTCAGAGTCCAGCGCAGAAAGGCCCCCCCCCTTCGCGCGCTTCTCTCTTCCTTTAAATAACCTCCCCCATAGTGCCGTGCGGTGCAGCCGTGCACCCTGGATCTTGCAAAGCAGCCTGGGAGATGTAGTTTCTTCATCTTGTGAAAAGGAAGTCACAGCCCGGGAAATTCCATGCAGCTACCACTAGAGGGAGCCTAGTTCCTGGATCTTGCAAAGCAGCCTGGGAGATGTAGTTTCTTCATCTTGTGAAAAGGAAGTCACAGCCCGGGAAATTCCATGCAGCTACCACTAGAGGGAGCCTAGTTCCTTCCCACATATCAAACAGTGTCTTTAGGCATGTTTAACCCCGCTACATATGTATTCGGTCTGACCAGACTATCGAGGTTGAGCAGCCCTCCCCACCCCCCACACACACCTGTACTCAATCAGTGTCCACCATCAAGTGGATATAGGAGGAGTCCCCTGTAGTGCATTTGCACATTTTTCCCAGCAAGGAGTATTATCTCCATGGGTTGGAAAGGCTGGATTCATCTCTTTTTCATGGATAGTGTAGGACCCACTGATAATGGGGTACTTTGACGCAGTAGTGGGCTTGAGCACGATATGGCCATATGGTGGGACCAAACCCCCATTTTTATTTATGGACTCTCTTCAGATTTGGTAGTAATTTCCTTTGCATTTGCGCGCTATTCTTTTTTAATATAATAAGTAGGGATGATCGAACGGTTCGGGTCGACCATCAGTTCGGGCCGAACATTGGGTGTTCGAGGTTCGGCCGAATTTAGAACTTTTTGCCCAAAAAGTTCGGAATTCGGCAACCAGAACCGCCCAAAATGCAATGGTTCAGGAAATGGGCTTTAAAAGCCCGTGATTGGACCAGAACCATTAGCAAAAGCCAATTGAGGGGGCAGGAGAATGCTAGGAATGTGATTGGAGTGACTAGGGGGTCCCTAGACCAATCATTAGTGAATACGCCCCCCAGTATATAAGATCGCCCCCGCCATATTCCCAGCATTGTTATACTGGACATGGAAGAGAGTGGAAGCAGTTCTGTTAATTTTACTTTAAAGGTGTTATTTAGCATTTATTAGTGTGAGGAAAGGGATATCTAGTGTAGTTAGAGTGCTCCTTTACACTTAAGTTAGCTTCAAAAATTTAGTTTCTGTAGGGAAAGTGTGAAGTGTCAGGGTGACCGTAGTGTAGTGTAGGGTGAACTGACAGTGACTGCTATGGCAGGGTGACCAAACCCTTCCATAGCAGGGTGACCGCTATAGAGAAATGATCATTTCTCTGAATAGCTTCTGAACTGGAGTATGGCTTCTCACCAGCCAAGCATTTTTTATGCTGCAGGTGCTGCCACTGCCAGTGCATTTTTTGAGGACATGTTTGATGTCAGACATGACATCTGAACATGTGTATAGGGGGTATATATAGACATATATGTCTGAATATATACCCCTAGACATATATAGGTGTGATAATAGCAGAAATAAATGCTTGCGCTAATTAAATCATTTACAGTAATATATTTCTGCTACTATCACACCTATATATGTCTAGGGGTATATATTCAGACATATATGTCTATATATACCCCCTATACACATGTTCAGATGTTTTGCCTGCCTCAAAAGAACCCCAAAAAATGCCAAAAAAACGCTAGCGTCAAATAAAAAAATGCCCAGGTGTGTTTTTGCTGGCATTTTTTTTGGGGGTTTTGGAGGCAGGCAAAACATCTGAACTTGTGCACAGTACCACTATACACAAGTGCAGATGTTTTGCCTGCCTCAAAAAAACCCCAAATAATGCCAAAAAAAACGCTAGCTTCAAAAAAAAAAAAAAAATGCCCAGCTGTGTTTTTGCTGCCATTTTTTGGGGGGTTTTGGAGGCAGGCAAAACATCAGAACTTGTGCACAGTGCCACTATACACAAGTTCAGATGTTTTGCCTGCCTCAAAAGAACCCCACAAAATGCCAAAAAAACGCTAGCGTCAAATAAAAAAATGCCCAGGTGTGTTTTTGCTGGCATTTTTTGGGGGGTTTTGGAGGCAGGCAAAACATCTGAACTTGTGCACAGTACCACTATACACAAGTTCAGATGTTTTGCCTGCCTCGAAAGAACCCCAAAAAAACGCTAGCATCAAAAAAAAAAAAAAATGCCCAGGTGTGTTTTTGCTGGCATTGTTTGTGTGATTTTGTGTCTGGGGGGTCTAAAAGGTGTGCATGTGAAGTTTCAGCTCTGTAGCATGTCCAGAACCCCAAAAAAAAAGATCATATAGGTGTTAAAGGAGGCTCCCGAACCACATCACTGTTCTACTGAAAAATTATCTTTTTTTTTTCTGGTTCTGGACATGCTACAGAGCTGAAACTTCACATGCACACCTTTTAGACCCCCCAGATACTAAATCCAAAGTAAAAATCCAAAAATCTCTTTATTTTTTTTTTATTTTTTCAATAATTGGCTTTTTTTATCAAAAATGACAATTTTTAAGAACTTTTTTTTGTGTGATTAATAGTTAATGGGGCATGACCCAGAACCCTAGGCACTTTTTAGGGGCTTTTATTGGGTTTTAGGGCTTAAAAATTGTGTTTTTTGATTACCGAAGTTCGGGTCCCATTGATTTCAATGGGGTTCGGATGTTCTGGCCGAACCAAACTTTTCAAAAGTTCGATCATCCCTATTAATAAGCCTCCCCCCCCATCATGTCTGGGAGGCCAACAAGGAGAGGCATATGTTCCCATGGCACTGTGAGGGGGCCAGCAGTGTCTTTGTCCACAGGCAAAGGTGGACGTGGTTTGTCCTTTAGGCAGGGAATAATTTCCTCTGTTAAGTGATGTTGTCTGTGCTATGCAGCCACAGCATCCATAGGATGTGGTAGACTGGTTTACTAAACTTTCCTGATCCTGCTCATCCTCCATCACCCAAGCAGAGACTAGTGTGCAGTCAACCGCAGCTGCCAGAGTGGCGTATTCTGCCTCCTAGTCCACCAGCAACACCCAAAGCCCAATTTTTCCACTACTATTTGACCGGAGCATATAATTTAAACTTTTGACAGCAAGGCCAATTCTTGTTTTCATTAAGAGTACCTCTATAGGTTTATGGTGTGAAGGCACAACCAACAGCCAAAGCCCAGTTTTTCCATACCTAATACTTCTATCCAAAGTCTGCAAAAGAGACCCCAGAATTTATCCAAACAATCTCTAATCTTGTTCAGACCTACAAGTCACTATATTTAACCACTTCAGGACAAGAAGATTTTCCCCCTAATGACCAGTCCATTTTATGCGATTCGGCACTGCGTTACTTTAACTGACAATTTTGCAGTCGTGCGACACTGTTCTTTTTTTCCCCACAAATAGAGCTTTCTTTTGGTGGTATTTGATCACCTGTGCGATTTCTGTTTGTTGCGCTATAAACAAAAAGAAAGCAACAATTCTGGAAAAAAAACAATATTTTTTCATTTTCTGCTATATAACATCCCCAATAAAAAAAAGTAAAAATCTAATTTTTTCATCATTTTAGGCCAATTTGTATTCTGCTACATATTTTTGGTAAAAAAAAATCCCAATATGGACTGATAATTTTGATTATAAAAAATGGACTGAATTACAAGTGACAAATCACCTATATCAATCACCCAGCGCTTAAATGATCTTGTTGTGCAATATACATATATAACAACAAATTATTATATTGTTGATATAGAAGAGCTGCTGCCTAAACATAAAACATGAATTCAAATAAAGTGCATATCACCTCAACAGTTGTCAAGAACCATAAACACAAGCAGCGCTTAAACACATGACATATTCATTATCATGGCATGCAAGTCCAGATAAAGTTCATAGGGAAAGTGGTAGAAAAGTCACTATGGAATCCACAAGGGGATCAGTCACCAGTGCTGGAGCCGGAACAGAATGCTCAATCCCTTCACCTCACTGTGTGCATCACTCCCTAAGGAAACACACTTACCAGATACTGGCAAGACTATAGCCCAAGATCCACTGATGTATCCAGACCGGAATCTCTCAAGGATCCACTTGTAGAAAGATATACCACTGATCACCTGGATGTGCAGCGCTCCAGCATAGTGTATAGGAGAAAATACAAGGGGCACATAGAGCAGTATAGCCAGTAAAGGTTTATTAATGCCCAAAAAAAAAACCCCTCCACAAATGCACTTACAAACACATTAGGTAAAAACAGCGTAAAATGTCATAAAAGCAGGGCAGCATAGGACACCATTGGGAGCCTACCGGGCTTCCGTGTTGCTCATCAGCATTCAGGAAGTCTGCAAGTACTATCGAGTCCCCACCTGGCGTCCTGCTGCTATGGTAACCGCATTCCTCACACCCTGACCGGTTTCGTCATTCCAAGACTTCTGCGGAGGGCGTCGTCAATGGCTCCCAATGGTGTCCTATGCTGCCCTGCTTTTATGACATTTTACGCTGTTTCTATTAGGGGAAAGATATATATAATTTTTTTTTTATTTTTTATTTTTTTACTAGTAATGGCGGCGATCAGCAATTTTTAGCAGGACTGTGACCTTGTGGCAGACAGATCGAACCCCTAACTGACATTTTTGGGGAGACCAGTGACATTACTACAGTAATCAGTGCTAAAAATATGCACTGTTACTGTAATAATGACACTGGCAGGGAAGAGGTTAACCCAGGGGCGATCAAAGGGTTAAATGTATGCCTAGGGGGTGTTTTCTAACTGTGAGGGGGATGGCTTGGGGAATCAACACAGAGACATGTGATCCTAAATAGGAGGAACACAGGCACTCTGTATTGATTCCTGAGAGAACAATAGTCTGCTGTGTTTACAACAGCAGACCGTCGTTCTCTCTCCATAGGGAACATTTTCGGGTGCCCGGCGGCAATCACGGCCCATGAATCAGCTTCCCCGCTGGCGAACTAACGTGCCCGCAGAATCACTCCCACGGTTCACTGTACAGGTACGGCGAT
This sequence comes from Pelophylax lessonae, assembly GCF_965119305.1. Taxonomy (NCBI): domain Eukaryota; kingdom Metazoa; phylum Chordata; class Amphibia; order Anura; family Ranidae; genus Pelophylax; species Pelophylax lessonae. The sequence goes on along the minus strand of NC_138772.1, from coordinate 266,772,053 downwards.
TTGCGCAGCCGAGTGAGCCAGCTGCCGTATATATGCAGTGAGCAGTCAGCAAGGGGTTAAAGTAATTTTTCATTTTTATTGTTATTTCTAATTTTTATGGTTTCACTTTAAGCATCAGTAAATCACTTCTCATTTAAGAATTTTTTTTTACAAACATTGTGTTTATTGATACATGTCCCCTAGGGGAAGTGGCTGGAACATATACCCTTTGCATGCCCAATTACTTGCATGTAAGCCTTCAAAATGGACACTTTTGATTTTGCCAGTTCAGGTCCCACAGACTTCAATGGGGTTATTCTGTTCCGAACATTTGAGATGTTCGAAAGTTCTGCTGCGAACCAAACCAGGGGTCGTTTGGCCCATTTCTTGTGTTTACCCACTTGGCCACCCACTACTTTTTCATATATAGTTACAGAATTATTTTTCCACTGTACCTTCCACTGCTTGGAGGTTTGAATATTTATAAAGCTAGAGGACTAGAAATTCATATAAATAGTGTCACGTAGTAATTCATAAAACATAAATGTGCAAAACAGTCTAATTAATACAATGCAGTGAATTATTTTTTTTAAAAAGCATGTGTGCTTGTGCTTCTACTCATTGAGTTTTAATAAATAAAAGTCCCCATTGACGTAAATAAAAATTTAATATATTGTCCTTTAAATTATTTTTTCCCTCTCTTTAATTGGTATAAAAAAAAAATTCATATGCTGCCCATTGAAATTCCTGTACCCATGTATATATAGTAGGTATAAATATATATATTGTGCTGTGAAGTATGTCTTCCTGATTTATTATCTACCATACATCAAGCAATCCACCACCACCGATATTACAATGGCTCACCTAATCATATGACCTAGCAGAAAAATGAGGTCTTATGAGCTTTTTCCCTTTTAATAAGGTGGCGATATTAGGAATGATGTTCCCCTCAATTGTATCTTGGTTCTTAATCCATCTCCATTCTAGGCCATCCTCCAGTTAATGTGTATGAAACCCTTAAAAGAGAAGACCATACATAGAGCTTTCTGTATATACACCATTTGGTGTGGGACCAAATATACACAATATATGTACAGTATCTCACAAAAGTGAGTACACCCCTCACATTTTTGCAAATATTTTATTATATCTTTTCACCTGACAACACTGAAGAAATTACATTTTGCTACAATGTAAAGTAATGAGTGTTCAGTTTGTATAACAGTGTAAATGTGCTGTCCCCTCAAAATAACTCAACACACAACCATTAATGTCTAAATCGCTGGCAACAAAAGTGAATACACCCCTAAGTGAAAATGTTCAAATTGAGTCCAATTAGCCATTTTCCCTCCCCATGTCATGTGACTCGTTAGTGTGGCAAGGTCTCAGGTGTTAATGGGGAGCAGGTGTTTTAAATTCGGTGTTATCGCTCTCACTCTCTCACAATGATCACTGGAAGTTCAATGTGGCACCTCATGGCAAAGAACTTTCTGTTGATCTGGTCTATAAGAAGATTGCCAAGACCCTGAAACTGAGCTGTAGCACGGTGGCCAAGACCATACAGTGGTTTAACAGGACAGGTTCTACTCAGAACAGGCCTTGGCATGGTTGACCAAAGAAGTTGAGTGCATGTGCTCAGCGTCATATCCAGAGGTTGTCTTTGGGAAATAGATGTATGAATGCTGCCAGCATTGCTGCAGAGGTTGAAGGGGTGGGAGGTCAGCCCGTCAGTGTTCAGACCACACGCCACACACTGCATCAAATTGGTCTGCATGGCTGTCGTCCCAGAAGGAAGCCTCTTCTAAAGATGATGCAAAAGAAAGCCCGCAAACAGTTTGCTGAAAATAAGCAGACTAAGGACATGGATTACTGGAACCATGTCCTGTGTTCTGATGAGACCAAGATAAACGTATTTGGTTCAGATGTGTCAAGCGTGTGTGGCGGCAATCAGGTGAGGAGTACAAAGTCACATGTGTCTTGCCTACAGTCAAGCATGGTGGTGGGAGTGTCATAGTCTGGGGCTACATGAGTGCTACCAGCACTGGGGAGCTACAGTTCATTTGGGGAACCATGAATGCCAAAATCTACTGTGACATTGTAATGCTCCTGCGTTTTTATTATAGGCTGGATTTGCAGCTGCAAAATCTCCACTCAGTAGTCATGTAGAGATGTGTTGAATACCAGATCCAACTCTCCAGGACTCATCACCGTGGGCCTGTCAGCTTCAACATACAGATATATACACACTCAATGAGATGTTCCTGGAGTGATAGGATGTATATGATAGTATGAAGGTGATGTGCTGAAGGGACAGGTGTGAACAGTGACAAGGATGGTAATCACTTGATAGGTTTTGTATAGGAGAGTTCAAGATGGTATTTAGGAATGCAGATAGGTTAGTATCGAGTATGCTAACAGGTGGTGAGGACAGCAGATGACAAATACAGGATAGACTAACCCAGTGCAAGGATAGATAGTAGTAGACAGGAGAGCTAGCAATCTATGCAGCAGTGCAGATGATAGATGGTAGTAGGCTGAAGAGCTAGCAATCTATGTAACAGTGCAGATGATAGGATAGTATAGATAGGTAGTAACAGTCCTTAATGTTCATAGGTAGATAGTGCAATAAGGTTATGGAGGGTTCCCCTGCGGGGTACTTATCACTTGTAATGTTAGTAGTTTAGAGAGGTCCAGTAGATAAGGAATGATCCGGTAGCGAGATACAGGGATAAGTAGCGAGGTTCCGGTCTGCTCCAGGTAAAGGGAATGGCTGGAGGTTCCGATCGAGAGACAGGCTTGAAAGCATGTGGATAACAAGGCAGGTTGAACGAACAATGTGAGTGAGACCGCCGGCGGTTGAAATAGCCGCTCTGCGGCGCTCAGCAGTGACATCATCGTTCTTAAAGGTATATGTGTACCACCTGAAGAGAAAGGTGGGACGCATTACAGAGAAAGTGGTGATTAAGGGTACCGGAGGTACCAGAATCTTACAGACATACTGAAGCAGAGCATGATCCCCTCCCTTCGGAGACTGGACCACAGGTCAGTATTCCAACATGATAACGACCCCAAACACACCTCCAAGATGACCACTGCCTTGCTAAAGAAGCGGAGGGTAAAGGTGATGGACTGGCCAAGCATGTCTCCAGACCCAAACCCTATTGAGTATCTGTGGGGCATTCTCAAATGGTGGTGGAGGAGTGCAAGAGCTCTAACATCCGCCAGCTCCATGATGTCATCATGGAGGAGTGGAAAAGGACTCCAATGGCAACCTGTGAAGCTCTGGTGAACTCCATGCCCAAGAGGGTTAATATTGCTGGTCACACATAATATTGATACTTTGGGCCCAATTTGGACATTTTTACTTAGGCGTGTTACTCACTTTTGTTGCCAGCGGTTTACACAATAATGGCTGTGTGTGGAGTTATTTTGAGGGGACAGCAAATATACACTGTCATATAAGCTATACACTCACTACTTTACATTTTAGCAAAGTGTAATTTCTTCAGTGTTGTCGCATAAAAAGATCTAATAAATTATTTACAAAAATGTGAGGGGTGTACTCACTTTTGTAAGATACTGTATATGTACACATAAAACTCATTAATGGAAAGCACGAGCACAATAGTTTTTTTAACATTTCACTGCATTGTATTACTGGGATTGTTTGGCATGTTTATGTTATATGTAGTACGGTGCAGCGCTATTTACATAGTATTTCTAAGCTTGGTTACATGTGGTAACACATAGAGCAGGGATCTTCAAACTGCGGCCCTCTAGCTGTTGCGGAACTACACATCCCATGAGGCATTGTAAAAAAAAATCGGACATTCACAGACATGACTAGGCATGATGGAAATTGTAGTTCCTGAACAACTGGAGGGCCATAGTTTGAAGACCCCTGACATAGAGTATGAGTAGTAGTAAAATTTTGGCACAAATTTTGTTAAGAATAGGTGGTTGTGCTGGAGTTTTTCTGGTTTAAAGCTAAAGAACTAAATAAATAAAAATTGTAGGGCAAAAATGATGGCGAATGTATATCAAATTTGGATTTGGAAAATGATTTGTCAATTAACAATGCTGAAAAAATGTTGTCACCAAATGTACATTAGTCACATGAAAAATCAGGGCCAATGTCACTGAGCCTTGGATTCCCATATACTGTAAAGAATTGGAAAGACCAATGTCTGCTAATGTCGGTAAAGATCCTTTGTTCAGGTACACTCATAAGCCGATATGGCCAATAAATATGCTCTCGAACTGTAAAGAATATTTTAACAGAGACAATCTAATAAAAAGGTTGGGAATGATCATCAAATCAATATTTTTCCACTTTATAAATACACCATTACCTAAACAATCATGGTTCATAGCACATCTTTATTTCAGGATATAGAAACTGCTAGAACATTTTTTTTAAGAAAACTAAACATTTTTTTGTTTGTTGTTGGAGTGGGGACCCTACTGTGTTTACACACCTATAAATAAAAATCAGCACAGTAGAGGTTTTTTTTTTTCCTGAAAACTGGAATTCCCCTTTAAAGAGTAATCAGCAACACTCCATAAAAATTAGAGGCTCCGTATTCAGCAATTTCCAACACTTTATGCAGCTTATTCTAAACAGTATACGTTGTAAAAATTATACTACATTTCTCCTTGCTCTAAGAATCATGGGATCTCATAGATACAGAAATATATTATTTAGCTTAAAGTACTTTTTTTTACTCTTGGAATTTAATATATGAGCCATAGCTCAAGTGGAAACATTTGAATGCAAATAAGAATAACAATGCAATATCATTCTATTTTAAAATGAACAAGTTAAGTCTTACCCTACTAAAGAAATTACTGTGTAGCTATTACAAAATCTCAATGATCAGTGACTAATGGAAAATTTAGAATGAAGTCATTCTTAAGAGATTGCCTGAATAAATCTAGCAAATAATGAAGTCTATGATGAGAAATGATTACCTAACACTACAAAACAAAATTATTTTGGAAAAGAATGTCAAATGGGACACACAAGTGCATTGTGCGCTATCATGAATACAAATAACCCAATACACATCCATACATATATTTGTACATATAAAATAAAAAAAAGAAGCATCTAAAACTTAGCAAAAAAAACATACCACAACATTTTCCTTTTCCAGGCTTGGACTTAATAGGTTTTAGACAGGTTTCGGTCCACAAACTGCTTTTTGTTCAGATTTGCCAATATCAGGGTCATCAGTATTACAGTATTTTTAATTTTACATTTTTTTTTGCATTGCTTCTGTCCCCCATGTAAGTTTTTATGCATTTTTTTACAATAGCTTGACAATAAGTCCTATAAATGGCCAAAATTTTCAGAGGGTATTCGCTCCTGATATACTTCAGTCAAGTTCAGGTCCTCTGAATTACTAACAGTTTTTGACAAAACTTTTTTTAATTTGCCACCTAGCTCTATGCATCTTTTTCATTAATTGCCCTCAGGCCCAAATTTACTTCACCTTATTTAGGCCTTGTAAAGAGGAACTGAAGGGATGTTCTTTTTTATTCTAATACAGGACAGCTGCCACCCACAGGCCCTGTGCCAGACAGCCACAGCCACTGTACCAGCCAGCCACCCACAGCCCCTGTGCCAGCCAGCCATCCACCACAGGGTGCCAGCCAGCCATCCACCACAGGGTGCCAGCCAGCCATCCACCACAAGGTACTAGCCAGCCAGGCACCCACTACAAGGTGCCAGCCAGCCACCCACCACAGGGTGCCAGCAAGCCAGCCATCAAGCATTAAACAAAAATTAACATGTTTAGTACCAGATTTGTGTCAAAAATTGTCTTTTTTTTTTCAAAACTTTAAATGTAAAAAATATCGGCCCATATCGGCCGATACCGATACGTTGTGACCAAAATAACCGTATTGGTATCTCGGCCCTGAAAAAAACATATCTGCCAATCCCTAATATATATATATATACACATATATATATACACACACACACACACACACACACACACACACATTGATCTGTGTGTTTGATTGTAGAGCATAGTTTTGTGCAAGACTTTGTTTATGGGTTGGATATGTCGGTTGGTTATATTAAGTCCCTTTTATATACAATAGCAATTATATCAATGTCGCATATAGATCTGTCCTTCTAGACCTACACGTGACCTGCACGTGTGAGCCCCAGAGGCCAGACCAGAACTGTGATAGGTGAGGGTTTTGGGTTTTGAGAAAAGATATAGGGTTGGAAGGTAATCTTAAGTAGTTGGGGGGTAATGGGATTAGTAAAAGTAAGCCATGGAAAAAGGGTAGGGAGGTTCAAGGGGGGAAGGACAGGGGGATGGGAGAGAGAAAAAAAAAAGGGGGAAGGGGAGTAGGGATGGTATTGTGGCACTTTAGTAAGGTACCTACATGTGAAGGTAAATTGCTGGTAGGTGTATGTATAAAAGTTAAATGTTCTGCTTATGTCTCTTGATGGTTTAGTTCTAGAAAATTATTGTAATAAAAAGAAAAGAGAAGGCGCCTGGCCCTTTAAATAAAAGATTGTTGAACCTGCTGCCCTTTTAATTGTAATAAAACAATAAATAGGTATATATCATAGGTAAAAAGGCGCTGGTAATCTTAATATATCACGTGTTATAAAAATTAATAGGTGATTTAAAGTGTAATATATGTGATTAAAAATTGCTACAAATATATATATGATCTACTATTGGTGCAATTAGCAAAGAAAAGTGCATACCAGTGCAATTTCAATTCAGAAGTGTTTGTGCTTCTCAAAGTAAATTAATCCACAAAGGTGTGGATCAGTGAACCAATAAATAGATATATAAAGAATTCCATACAAAAATCACATAAGAATATATAAAAATATAAATATATAAATGTGCTCCAAGTAGTGTTTAAAAGTCCAGGCAATAGCATGCAATCAAAATTGTGCTTGGTGGATTCTTATTAATCCCTTCACAGTGCTTCAGGTGCTGGGATGTGACAACCGTCAATTAAGAAGTGCTTGTGCTTCTCAAAGTAAATTAATCCACAAAGGTGTGGATCAGTGAACCAATAAATAAATATATAAAGAATTCCATACAAAAATCACATAAGGATATATAAAAAAATCACATAAGAATATATAAAAAAGTATAAATATATAAATGTGCTCCAAGTAGTGTTTAAAAGTCCAAGCAATAGCATGCAATCAAAATTGTGCTTGGTGAATTCTTATTAATCCATTCACAGTGCTCCAGGTGCTGGGATGTGACAACCGTGGCCTCTTACCAGCTAGCAGCAGGTCACAAGGACCCCCAACGCCTGTGATCCCTTTATTGGGTGGATCAGACCTCTCCTCGATTGCTTGGATCTCTGGCTCCTATATTACTCGAGTTGGACCATGTAGTCCCCCCATACACATAAAGATATAGAAGAACAAATAGCCTCCAATAGTGAAATACTGTTTTATTCTCCAAAAAACATACACTATAAGGTGACAATTAGCCTCTTACTATTTGTTGTGCCCTCCTGGCACTGGGCAATTCGGCAGTACAAAATCGTTTTTTTGGGTCTTAGGAAGATATTCTCCGGGGATCTGCAGCACCCTGTATCTCCTTTCCCCCTTTCTTTGTATTGCAGCGGTGGATGTGTATCCCAGCCTCTGTGTGTTACTTCCGGGTTAGCATTGACCACAATGCATTTCGCTTAACGAGCGTCCTCAGGCAGTCTGAGGGTCTAGGCAGTCTAACGATCTGACGCTCGTTAAGCGAAATGCATTGTGGTCAATGCTAACCCGGAAGTAACACACAGAGGCATTCGGAACAGAGGCTGGGATACACATCCACCGCTGCAATACAAAGAAAGGGGGAAAGGAGATACAGGGTGCTGCAGATCCCCGGAGAATATCTTCCTAAGACCCAAAAAAACGATTTTGTACTGCCGAATTGCCCAGTGCCAGGAGGGCACAACAAATAGTAAGAGGCTAATTGTCACCTTATAGTGTATGTTTTTTGGAGAATAAAACAGTATTTCACTATTGGAGGCTATTTGTTCTTCTATATCTTTATGTGTATGGGGGGACTACATGGTCCAACTCGAGTAATATAGGAGCCAGAGATCCAAGCAATCGAGGAGAGGTCTGATCCACCCAATAAAGGGATCACAGGCGTTGGGGGTCCTTGTGACCTGCTGCTAGCTGGTAAGAGGCCACGGTTGTCACATCCCAGCACCTGGAGCACTGTGAATGGATTAATAAGAATTCACCAAGCACAATTTTGATTGCATGCTATTGCTTGGACTTTTAAACACTACTTGGAGCACATTTATATATTTATACTTTTTTATATATTCTTATGTGATTTTTTTATATATCCTTATGTGATTTTTGTATGGAATTCTTTATATATTTATTTAATGGTTCACTGATCCACACCTTTGTGGATTAATTTACTTTGAGAAGCACAAGCACTTCTTAATTGACGGTTGTCACATCCCAGCACCTGGAGCACTGTGAAGGGATTAATAAGAATCCACCAAGCACAATTTTGATTGCATGCTATTGCCTGGACTTTTAAACACTACTTGGAGCACATTTATATATTTATATTTTTATATATTCTTATGTGATTTTTGTATGGAATTCTTTATATATCTATTTATTGGTTCACTGATCCACACCTTTGTGGATTAATTTACTTTGAGAAGCACAAACACTTCTGAATTGAAATTGCACTGGTATGCACTTTTCTTTGCTAATTGCACCAATAGTAGATCATATATATATATGTAGCAATTTTTAATCACATATATTACACTTTAAATCACCTATTAATTTTTATAACACGTGATATATTAAGATTACCAGCGCCTTTTTACCTATGATATATAGAAAATTATTGTGATTTTCTGCAGGCCTAAGAGGTGATATATAATGTTCATTGTGCAGGATTGAGTCGAGTCTCTGGGGGGGAGGGGGGATTCCCATTACTAGGAAATATTCTTCTGAGGTTTGGAAATGTAGCCAACATGCCCACGTAGAGGTGAATTTAGGATAGTCCTTTGACACAGATATTAGTTCTTCCATTTCTGCTATCTTATTTATACATTTGTACCAGTCAGATATGGAGGGGGTTTTAGAAAATCCCTACAATACTGGTATGCACATTTTGGCTGCATTTACCATCATAATGGCCAGATATTTTGTGTAGGAGATAGAGGAAGAAGGAGTGTAACGGAGAAGATATTGTGCCGGGGTATAATCAAGGGGAAGGGTAGTCATTCGGGTTATTTGTTCGTGTACTTTTGTCCAGAAAGATTGGATGAGTGGGCAGTCCCACCAGATATGCAGGAAAGTCCCTTTTGCTTGCTGGCACCTCCAACATCTATCAGAGGTATTCGAGTCAAATTTATAGAGGAGGGAGGGAGTCCTATACCAACAAGATAGGATTTTATAATTGTTTTCTTGAATGGATATGTTAATAGAGCCTTTGTGAATATGGTGATGGATGATCTTCCAGTTTTCTTCAGTTAGGTCTAATTGTAAGTCTTGAGTCCATGATATGCATACCTTCCCCCCATCAGCATGTTTATCTGCCCATAATGCATTATGGAAACTAGAGATAACATGTTGTACAGGGCTGATTGCAGCACATAGTCTGTCAAGGGGTGTAAGGGGGTCTAATGTGGGAATTGCGTAACGTAGGGATTGAGCAAAATGTTTAGGCTGCATATAGGTCCAAGGAATTAGTAGGGAGTCAGGTCATTGGGTTTTAATGTGGTCAAACTCAGGGAAAGAATCTGCTCTGAAGAGGTGGTGAAGTCTCAGTCCTGAATCTGGTTTTTCTCCCGAGAAGAAGCAGTTGGTCATTCCCGGTTGAAGGTCTGGATTTTTCAGAACAGGCATAATAGGGCTAGGTGTTTTAGAGATTCCGAGTTTGGAGCATGTTGTTTTGAAACATTATAGAGTTGGTCCTATTAGTGTTCTTGTAAGTCTTTTGGGAAATGACAGCAGTGTAGCCAGGGAATAGTGTTGATGGGTGTAGTAGAGAAAATAACCTTCTAGGTTATTCCAGTCCTTGGTTTTGTGGTGGACATTCCAATCTACTATGCAAGCTAATTTATATACCCAATAGTAGTATTGGGTGTCTGGGAGAACTATCCCTTCTTTAGATTTATGTGCGGTGAGGTTCCAGAGAAATGGGAGTACACAAATGTTTGTAGGATTGGATGAATGACACTGGTAGTTTGATGGGAACCGCTTGAAAGATACAGTATATAGTATACAAGGGAGAATATTCATTTTAAGGATTGATGCACGCCCAAACCATGAAAAAAGGGTTTGCTTCAATGTTTAAGATCTTCTTTTATTGTATTAAGAATCAGTAGATAGTTTTTGAGTACAATTTGGTTAGCCTATTAGGCAGTTGTATTCCTAGGTAAGTTATAGCTTCAGGCTGCCAGATGAAGGGGAAGTTTTTGTGACTGTGTTCGACATGTGTTGGTGATGAAATTATATTTAGGGCTTGTGACTTGTTGAAGTTGATTTTGAAGTGAGCTATATATTGGAATAATTGGAAATCTTTTAGAAGATTTGGGAGCGTTATGTGGGGTTATAGAAAGAGTAGGATGGCGTCTGCAAAGGCCGCAAGTTTGTATTGGCGATCAGGTATTGTGATTCCTCTAATGTCATTATTTGCACGTAGTGGACGTAAGAACGGTTCAAGGGTTAGGATGAATAATATGGGTGAAAGGGGGCATTCTTGGCATGTGCTGTTGCGGATATGAAAGGCGATCGACAGAAGGCCATTTACCCGCACTTTTGCTGTGGGGGTCAGCATTTAGCTGACCCTCTCTGACCCCTCTACTCCTAGAATTGAGGAGTAGAGGGGTCAGAGAGGTTCAACAAGAGTTAGTGAGCTCGGTTGTAGTGGGAAGAGGTAGGAGGTCGATGGATGGTATAAAAATTGTGATATGATTGAGTTAGTTTGTAGGAGTATGTCGACACATTTCAGGTCCTAGAATCATTAGACGTGCTCATGATTATCATGAGGGAAGAGATTTATGAAATAAATGCGAATACATTTAGAACTGGTAAAAATTTGGATATGTTCGTTCCATATTAATCAGTTCTTCTATATGTGTGTGAGTATTAGCGTGAGGGTGATATATCAAATTATAATGTGTGTTTTGGCACATGAATGTTTGGATTGATCTGTGGCCCTGTGAGAATTATCTTGGATGAGATTAAGCAAAGAATGTGTTATGAGGGGGGTATAGGGTAAGCAGAGCATTCTGTTGTAGATCAGTGATTTCAGGAGTAATGTGTACCCTATTAAAGGATTTTTCATAGACTGTAGAAATACTTCAAGAAAACAAACTGACATAAGTTGCTTTAGGCATATTTATCCCATGAATGGCAAACAGTACTGAAGTAAACAGTAAGAGTGTGTCTAAAAAATGTAATAACTATAAAACATTGAAACATATAAAGGTTGTTTGTTCAAGGGATATAAAATATACAATTATTGTTGTAAGCTATTCGCCAGATCAGCATTTTTAGAGGTTGGTAATGTCAAGTTGGGTGATATAAAGATTTGTTGTCTTTGGTAAGAAGTGGTAACCTCTTTTGCTTGGGGATGGTATGACACCCCTATTGCTGGTATGTTTGGTTAGTTTTCAAGCAATTGGCGAATGCCTCGAAAAGTAGATCTACACAATGAAGGGATTCTCCCAAAGGGAATATCATCAGGTAATGGAGCAATGTAGGAAAACAATACTGCAGGCTGCACAGGGACTATGAATTGCAAAGGCTGGTAGTGACTGTTGGAGTTCCCATTGCTGGATATTGAAGATAAGAGTTTGGGGCAATAAAGAATAGATTGAGATGGGTGTCTTTGCATTAGGTGGGAGTAGATTGGGAGTTCAAGAGTATCTGTCCCCTTAAATGTGAATCAGCCAGCTTTATCTAACATTTGTAGTATGATTTTATCATTTGTAAAATGGGTTTCATTCATGAGAATAGACTATAGAAGGTAAGGGGTGTAGAGGGAGAGGGGAGGAAGAAAATAAGGAGGAGAAGGAAGGGGAAGGGTTGAAGGTAATGTGTAGGTGGGGGGGGGGGGGGATTAGCTGGATTGGGTCCCTGGTAGTGGTAGTTTCTAGACATAGATGTGGTAGTTGTTAAAAGGCTTACTTTTTAAAGTGAAATATAAGGTTGCACACATTAAAACCTGTCAAGAATGGAGACATTTTCTGGTGTAATCTTCCCTGTTTCCCGAACCTCCAGGTGGAAATTTACGATTTTAGTAGTAGATTTTGTTGATGTATTATTTTCTTTGAAAGAACAAAATGATGATCATGCTGGAGGGAGGTCACTCATGCCTGGGTTTACAATGAGCAGGAGCACTGCCTTCTTGAGGAGACTGGCGGTTGGCAGGTTAGGTGAGGTGTAGTGTGGAGAACGCCGTCTTCTGTATTTTGGAGGTCGTTCTTGATGTTGCATCTCCATTGGTTCAGCCAGGGACTGCATAGGGAGACAGAAGATGCTGTACCAGTCCGGTAGCTCTATGTAGGGGATATTTGGGCTGTCACAGAATGTTGTTAAATCTTCTGGTACTCTTAGATGTGCTGTGTGGCCTTCAGATAGACAAAAGGGAAATTTCCACCTATATGGTAGGTTTCGTTCCCTAAGGATGTCAAGAAGAGGTCAGAGATCCTTGCGTTGTTACAGGGTAATCTGTGACAGGTCCTGGTATAGCTTGATTTCTGTTCCATGGTAGAAAAGGTGTCCTCGGAGTCTCACTCCTCTCATAATTTCTTCTTTTAGCTTGAAGTTTGCAGCAGATAACATCTCTAGGTGGATCTGTCTCTTTAACCCTAAGTCATGGAGCCCAGTGCAGCTGTTCCATATCAATTGGCGTTTCCAGGGGGTCTACCTAGGAGGTCATTAAAGATAGAAAGTATTGCCTGGGTAAGGTGGCCGGTTTCTAATCCTTACATTGTGGCAATGGCCCCTATTCAGATTTTCAAGGTGTCTTTGAATGTCTCTTAGATATGGAGTGTGGGAGTTAGTAGTTTATCTCACCTTATGGATGATTGTGTCATGGCTGGCAGTGGTGTCCTCCACTTCCTCCAGCCTCATGGCTACTGCCTGGATATAGAGGTGCAGGCTTGAAATGGCTGCAGACAATGTCTCCCTAATGTCTGCAGCCACATGAAGATTGTCCAGACTAGGAGGTTTGGGTGCTGTCGAGGTGTCGGCAGGAGGTAGACAGTGAGCTGTGTGGGTTGGGCTCCCGCTCTCTAAGCAGGTGGATCTTCTGGGGGTCAGGGCCCAAAGCCTCCATGTCCCTAGATTGAATGTAGAATATCTCAGGAATATTCTGGCTTAGCTGTGTGCCGGAGTCCCGTGGTGAGCGGGAGTTGGTTGCTGACGAACTCCGCTCTTGTTTCCCCATAATAGCTGTGTTGGTTTCCCTTAGAAGGCTTATAGAGGACCGTTGTGTGTCTAATCAGAGGGTTTAGGCAGCCATTATCGTCTGAATCCAGGCCACGCCCCACCTTATTAATGTTTTTTATTTTTTCGGGGGATTTTAATAACTTTTTACTATAGAGTGTGGGAAGAGAATATGGTGCTTGGGTGCAATATTTTTGTGATTGGTGCGCTGTAAACCAATTTATTATAGCTTTTTTTTTTAATAAAGAAAAAATTATTAAAGCCCCAAAAAAAAAGAAAAGAAAACCCCTGCTGAAGCAGAAAGAATAGCACCTGCGATGCAGAAGGAGGACAGCAATTATCCCTAAAATATGATCAGTGCTGCTGCACCACAAAAAGAAAAAAGAAAACCACTGCTAATGCAGAAGAAGCAATAGCACCTGCACTGCAGAAGGGGGGACAGCAATTATGCCCTATATATTATTAGTGCTGCTGCACCACAAAAAAAAGGGAAAAAAAAAAAGAAAACCTCTGCTGACGCAGAAGGAATACCACCCGTGATGCAGAAGGGGGACAGCAAATATGTCCTAAATATTATTAGTGCTGCTGCACCACAAAAAAAAGAAAACCACTGGCAACACAGAAGGAACAGCACCTGCAATGCAGAAGGGGGACCGCTGGCAACAAAAGTGAGTGCACCCCTAAGTGAACATGTCAAAAGTGTCAATATTTTGTGTGGCCACCATTATTTTCCAGCACTGCCTTAACCCTCTTGGGCATGGAGTTCACCAGACCTTCACAGGTTGCCACTGGAGTACTCTCCCACTCCTCCATGACAATATCACGTAGTTGGTGAATGTTCGAGATCTTGCGCTCCTCCACCTTCCATTTTAAGGATGCCCCACAGATGCTCAATAGGGTTTAGGTCTGGAGACATGCTTGGCCAGTCCATCACCTTTACCCTCAGCTTCTTTAGCAAGGCAGTGGTCGTCTTGGAGGTATGTTTGGGGTTGTTATGTTGGAATACTGCCCTGCGGACCAGTCTCCGAAGTAAAGGGTAATGCTCTGGTTCAGTATGTCACAGTACATGTTGGTATTCATGGTTCCCTCAATGAACTGTAGCCCCCCCAGTGCCGGCACCACTCATACAAACCCAGACCATGACACTCCCACCACTATGCTTAACTGTAGGCAAGACACACTTGTCTTTGTACTTCTCACCTGGTTGCAGCCACACACACTTGACACCATCTGAACCAAATAGGTTTATATTGGTCTCATCAGACCACAGGACATGGTTCCAGTAATCCATGTCCTTAGTCTGCTTGTCTTTAGAAGAGGCTTCCTTCTGGGACGACAGCCATGCAGACGAATTTGATGCAGTGTGTCACATATGGTCTGAGCACTGACAGGCTGACCCCCCACCTCTTCAACCTCTGCAGCAATGCCGGCAGCAATCATATGTCTATTTCACAAAGACAACCTCTGGATAGGACACTGACCACGTGCACTCAACTTCTTTGGATCGACCATGGCAAGGCCTGTTCTGAGTGAAACCTGTCCTGTTAAACCACTGTATGGTCTTGGCCACTGGGCTGCAGCTCAGTTTCAGGGTCTTGGCAATCTTCTTATAGCCTAGGCCCTCTATATGTAGAGTAACAATTCTTTTTTTCAGATTCTCAGAGAGTTCTTTGCCGTGAGGGGCCACGTTGAACTTCCAGTGACCAGTAAGAGAAAGTGAGAGCGATAACACCAAATTTAACACACCTGCTCCCCATTCACACCTGAGACCTTGTAACACTAATGAGTCACTTGACCCTGGGGAGGAAAAATGGCTAATTGGGCCCAATTTGGACATTTTCACTTAGGGGTGTACTCACTTTTGTTGCCAGCGGTTTAGACATTAATGGCTGTGTGTTGAATTATTTTGGGGGGGGGCAAAAATTTACACAAAGTGTAATTTCTTCAGTGTTGTCACATGAAAAGATATAATAAGATATTTACAAAAATGTGAGGGTGTACTTACTTTTGAGAGATACTGTATATGTATATATATATGTGTGAGTGTGTGTTTATATATATATATATATATATATATATATATATATATATATATATATATATATATATATATATATATATATATATATATATATAAACACACACTCACACACATTCATAATTCTGTAGAAGGCCACTTTGACAGCAGAGATAGTATGAATGTATGAATGGTGCAGGGGGGTTTGTTTAAATGGACACATTTCAGAAGGCAGGCAGGAAGCAATTTCACGAAAACATAAAAAAAAAAAAAAACATGAGGTTGTTACTTTGTATGCTGAAGAATATTGCGTATTCCCTTTCTACATACGATGCTTTATAGCCTCTAGATTAAGCTGACTGGCTATGGCATTCTACATAATTATATCTATCACTAAATGAAGGCCAAGAATCCTTCCATTATCACTTCTCTGTAGTAGTTTGAATTTAAAATAAAATAAGGAAGGTAAAACTAATTCAAGAGAAGGATTTGAATTTGCTGTCAATTTCTGCCAATTTGCTGCAAAGAGGTTTATCTTGTCTTCACAGCCATCTCAGATAAGGTGTCCTACTTATTTCTGTTTCCTCTCTGATATTTGCTTAGCTGCTGTTGGTACACGGAGTCTCTTATTGCATCAACACCACATTTTCTATGCTTGTGTCTCTTTTATAAAAAAAAAAAAAAAGAAGAAGAACACACACCCAGTGTAATAACGGATAAACTGTAGTCATCAGATGTATTCTCTGGGAAACCGGGTACTCCTAAAAGCTTCTGGTTCAAATCTAAGGCAATTACTAATACTTGAGAAAAGAAAAATTCTGCAACAGATCGAATACTCAGTAATTACTGCACTAATAATTACTTGTGGTTATAAGAGTGTAAAAATGTATCCAGTGCTGATGACCAGGGCTGCTGTTAGAAATCGCGGGGCCCCATACAGACTACCTGGCAAGGCCCCCCCAAGAAAATATTAAAGATATATTTAGCTAAAATTACAACAAAATCACTGTTATCAGACACAAATATAACATAACTCGCATAATTCCTGCTAAATCTAAAAAAAAAAAACTATGTTAAATAAAAAAGAAGATGAGATGAGAAAAATATACAGGCTGGGCAGTTGGAGCTCAGTGATCAGAGAGACAGAGAAGAGAGAGAGAGAAACAAAGTTACAATTTACAAATAAACTCCTGAGCAGAGATAAGTGCTGGGAGGGGGCCCACACAGGGAGGGGAATTCGTGAGGGACAACTGTCTCTTTCTCAACAGATAAAGCTGATAGCAGGGAGAGGGACAGATCAGATTCAGGTGCTGGAGGAAGATTTCTGTATTTGTTGTCCATCACTAATCCCCCTCTCTGTGTGGCCCCCTGTGTGCTCAGGCCCCCTACAAGAGGGCTGGTGGCCCCCACTATCAGCGGCCCTGCTGATCACTGATCGTTGCACTGAACTGACACTAACATATGTCTGAAACTGATACAAATGAACTGTGCATAAGGGAATGATAATTTAGTCAGGGTGTACTAAAGAATCTTAATCCTGCTTTACCTCTTTCTATATGTAGCCCCCCCCCCCAACCTCCAGAGGCCTGGTGGTGACCTCCAAAGACAGGGAGGGCCAACATTCCTTGTCAGGGCGCAGGTTACCAGGTATGGTGGGTGGTGTACTAGATAGAAAGATGGGCGGCAACAGTCACTTTTATGCTTGAACAAAGAAAACTATTTCTCACAACAGGAAAAATGTGGGGGAGAGGGGTAGGGCCCAGGACACCCTTAGTCAAAAACAGCAGCAGGATAGCAGATCGGCAGACTCTTTGGACAAAAATTTAGAAAAAGGTAGACAGCAGTACAGAAAAAGAGCGGTCAGTATGATTGACTGAGAAATGTATACATATCCATAACCTAGACTCATTGTAATTCATCACACTAAAGCCAAAGGTTACAGTGCCACCTATTGAGAAAAGGGAGAAACCACAGCTAAACCAGGCTTTGGAAGAAACCAAATGATCACAAAGACTACACATTAGCCTGGCTAGCTATCACCTAGCACAACTAAATTTATTAGCAGCCCTGTTTAGGACAAAGGTGCTACATACTGTATATGTTCTGGTGTTGCCTATAACGTGTGAAACTAAACTGTGTCCTTTTAAAAACATAATTAATATTTGTATCTACATTAAACAGTTTGTGCCTCTTATTTACATAATAAATTATAAGAGAATAATTGTCTGTCCAATTTATTACCACCGTATATATCTTTAAACAGATGTAGACACTTATTTCTGCCCTACTGCTTAAAAAAAGCTAGCATAGAAATAACTCATTGTGATAGAGGGGCACTGAATCTTATGGAGATGTATTATAACATAATTGGTAGTTTGCCTTACTAAGAACACATTTAGGGATTTTTAATTTTTTTTTTGTGCTTTTTTAACCTCTTGCCCGGGCAGAATCACATACCTAGTACGTGATCCTGCACCTCCGGGTCTGGGGCACATGCCCACACCACCAGCGGCCCACTTCCACTGTGATTATACACAGCAATGAGCTGATTAGCAGTATGGTGGGCTTGATGTCTGCCTATGTAAGCAAGGTAGATCCCCTTTCTGTCACTACAGAAGACATGAATCCTGGGTCTCTGCTAAGCAGGGGCACCGATTTATGCCTTCTTCTAGTAAAAGCACCTCCCACACAGTAGTAAAGCACTGTTTAGGCACACAGTTAACCCTTTAATCGCCCGTGATGGTAACTATTTCTCTGTCAGTGTCATTAGTACAGTGACAGTGCATATTTTGTAGTACTGATCACCAATGTTCCCTTTAAGGTGCGTACGCGCAGTGTCATTGACGGTTCCGCGCAAGCACAGATGCAGATCGCACAGCCGCAGACGTGGCAGCCGGAGAGCAGAACGTGCGCCCCGAGGGCACGCCCATTGTGTGACAATAGCGAATGAAAATTCGCTATTGTCACATGGATCCTCCTGCTGGCCAATCAGGGAGCAGGTCCTCCCACTTCCTGATTGGCCGAAAGGCCAACCCCATGTCATTGGCCGAGGAGGAGGCGCCGGGAGGACTGAGGAGACGCGGGAAGCCGGGGACTGAACTGAAGAGAAGCTGCCGTGACCGTGAGGTAAGTGCACGGACGGGAGAAGGACGGGAGGAGACGCAGGGAGTCAGGACTGAAGAGAAGCTGTCGTCAGGTAAGTGCACTGGTCTCGCGGGGAGAACGCTGGCATCTCTGCATTAAAAGGTGGCACACTAGCATCTCTGCATTGATTGGGGGCAATGCTGTGGGCACTCTGCATTGATTGGGGGCAATGCTGTGAGCACTCTGCATTGATTGGGGGCAATGCTGTGGGCACTCTGCATTGATTGGGGGCAATGCTGTGAGCATTATCAAACGTTGACTGGTCCGCGGCGATAAAAAGGTTGGGGAGCACTGCGCTCAGAAATTTTTTTATTTGCTGAGCACAGTAAAAAATTAGAGGCAACATTGCTGATCACTGTATTGTCACTGGTCCCCAAAAAGTGTCAAAAGTGTCAGTGTCCCAACTGTCCACCGCAATATTACAGTCCCACTTTAAGTTGCTGATCACCGCCATTACTAGTAAAAAAAATAAAATAAAAAAAATGTAAAGAAATATTCCATAGTTTGTAGATGCTATAACTTTTGTGCAAACCAATCAATATACGCTTATTGCGATTTTTTTTTTTTTTTTCAAAAAATATCGATCAGAATACATATTGGCCTACATTAATGAAGAAATTTTATTTTTTTTTTTTTCAATTTTTTTATTGGATATGTTTTATAGGTTTTTTTTTTTTACCAAAATTAATGGTCTACCACCATAAGAAAGCTCTATTTGTGGGGGGAAAAAAAGGACATAAATTTTGTTTAGGTACAGAGTTGCATGACAGTAGGTATTGCAAAAAATGGCCAGGCCTTGAAGGGGGGTACATCTTCCGGAGGTCAAGTGGTTAAACTTCTAAATTGAGCAATAGTGTGTATTTTTTGCTTCTAATAGTACTGCAGCAAGGTATTTATACTTTTATATACATGTAGCGCATCCCTGTAGAAGCTGCTGGTGAATATAGTCCTATTTCCCTACTTAGAGCACTCACAGTCACATATTACATAGTTACATAGTAGGTGAGGTTGAATAAAGACAATGGTCCATCCAGTTCAACCTGTGTAGGTGTGTGTGGCCGGCCGTAGTCATCTCGCATACCCCTGAATGTTCTGATTCTTGAGATGTACGTCTAAGAGTCTTTTGAAAGCCACCATACTTCCTGCAGAAACCTCCTCTTGTGGTAGAGAATTCCACAATCTTGTAGCCCTAACAGTAAAGAACCCCCCTCGTTGCCTGTGGTTAAAACGCTTCTCCTCCAGTCGCATTGTATGCCCTCTAGTCCTCATGCAATCCTTCTGACTGAATAGCTTTTTTTCTATGCTGAGATCACCATTGAGATATTTATAAATTGCTAGCATGTCCCCTCTCAGGCGTCTCTTCTCCAGGGAGAATAAATCAAGCGATTACAGACGCTCTTCATAATTAAGGCTCTCCAATCCCCTAATTAGTTTAGTTGCCCTTTCTGGATCTTCTCCAGCTCCAACACATCCCTCCTGAGGACTGGCGACCAGAACTGGACATAATACTCCAGATGCGGTTGGACCAGAGTTTTATTAAATGGTAAGATTATAGTTTTATCTCTGGAATACATCCCTTTCTTTATGCATGCTAATATTGCTGGCTTTGGCAGCTGCCGTTTGACATTGCATGCCATTGCTTAGTCTATCCTCTACCAAGACTCCCAGATCTTTCTCCATTTTTGATTCCCCCAAAGGTTCCCCCCTTAAAGTGTATTGTGCTTTTATGTTTTTAGTCCCCAAGTGCAAAACCTTACACTTCTCCACATTAAAGCTCATTTGCCATGTCGTTGCCCACTCTGTTATTTTGTCCAGGTCATTCTGTAGGATATCTGCTTCATGCTGTGCAGTTATTGCCCTGCCCAATTTTGTGTCGTCTGCAAAAACTGATATAGAGGCACAAAGCATTGTTTTCATTCCTCTTCTGGATCAAATAAACAGTTGGGGGTTCTTTTTTGTAATGATTAACTGGGATAGGGAGGGAGATCATGAGATACCCCAAAAAACTGTAGTAGAATTGGACAACTTGAGGATTCCTTAGCTTTCTGGCTGCACAGTACTAAGGTGAAAGTCCCACGGGATCTCTATGTCGATACTGACTAGAACTCCATCCAGAGTTTAAAAGCTACACACAGTCACTGACTCCTCAAAAGTGGTATTGCTTACTGACTTAGCCACAGGATCTGTCAGAGAAACGGCCATGCTGCAACTGGCAACTCCGCCAGTACTTACAATGGCCGCAGTGGACTCATGCCATAGACTCATTGTCAGTGAAATGGCTGTGCTGTAACTGGCAACTTTGCCAGTACTTCCCATGGCCGCAATGGACTCAGGCCATAGACTAATTCACTGGCCTATAAATGGACTCTGCTCAGCCCATCAGATTGCTGGATTGTCTTCAGCTCTTCCTGTTTCCTGAGCATTGCTACTTCCTGGATTCCAGTTTGACTGGTGTTCCGTGAGAATTACCTACCCGTGAGAAAAACCTACCCTCGTCACTTCCGGTTGCACGGCAGTGTGTGTAATGCGCCGTTTACATTAAAACAGCTGTGCTGCAATACGATTGATCTCCACTCCTGTCCCTGTCACTTCCCTCATCTCGGCTAGTAAATATAAAAGCGGCGGCGGGTGTATGAAAAGATAAATCACGGAGCCGCCAGCCGCTTTTATATTTACTAGCCGAGATGAGGGAAGTGACAGGGACAGGAGCGGAGATGACTCATATTGCAGCCGAGATGTTTTAATGTAACCGCCGCGTGGATAGGTTTTTTTCACGGAACACAGTGATAATTTCATACTACTGCGCATGCGCAGTAGTCTGCTTCTCAGCTGTTACATTAGGTATCCGGGGCTGTGAGCATGCGCACTGCTGCGCTGCTCAGCTGTTCCTGGCCGGAAGTGACGAGGGTAGGTTTTTTTCACGGGGTAGGTAATTCTCACGTTACACCGGCTTGTTCCTGACCTGTTTGCTCTCTCTCCTGGCTTTGACCCTCGGCTTCGTCTGACCATCCCTGCTCCAGTTTGCCTCTCCCGTTATCTGATCTTGGCTTGGCTCACGGACTTGCTTCCTGTCCACGTGCCCTCCAGTACCTGATCTTGGCTTTCCCACGGACTTGTCTGCTTCTGGCATTCCTGCTATACCTTTGGCTTGCACCTGTTGCAGCTTCCTGCCGAGCCCTGTGTTTGACCCCCGGCCGGTCTTACACCTACTGCCTGTTTGTTCCTGGTTCCTCCTTGGACTGTCCGGTGTATACCTGCCCAGCACTCTGCTACAGACCGCCTGTATACCATCAGGACCCTGCCGGCAACCAGTGCTTCTGTGGGCGCAACACCCTCTGTCTCAACCCCAGGGGTGTGCCGCACTCAGCCGCAAGGGGAGCCCTCTCTGCATCTCGGCCTCGGATCAGGTACATGACAGGATCATCAGTTGTCTTGTGCCAATATCCAACAGGCTCTTCCTAGTGATGGAGATGTAGATTCATATGGCAACCTGCAAGAAAATGCACGTTTTGTCGTGTGTTTCGAAAAAGCGTGGCAATGCGCATTATGTTTGTGTTACCATTCGTTCGCATCTGTCTGTTTTTCAATGCACAGCAACTTGCAATAAAAAAGGACTGGGATGCTGGCTATTGCCATTGATAGATCGTCATTACCATATGTGACCAATGATGTCACCCAAGGTCAACTGACTGCTTTGATTGCAAACAGAAGCCAACAGAAAATGAACTTTTACATAAATGCTTATGTCACTTTTACTGGAGTGCATTCTACATGTGTGCACTTCAATTGCAGGTTTAAGGCAGCCTTCAGTCATGTTATTTAAAGGACTTGTGTATTTTTATTGGGGACATTTAAGCCATATTGAAAATACTTTTATTGGTTCATGTCTCCTATGGCAGTGACCTATGCTTTTTTTTTTTTTTAAACGAAAAGTTTGCAAAAAGGCCTTGAAAAAGCTCTCAGAAAAATGTACAAAATGTAGTTTCCTTAGGCATCAGTGGGATTCAGGCGCTGTGTTTGGGATTTGTGGATTTCAGGTTGGATTCACACTTTCCACAGACTAAACCCAAGCTAGTTAAATCATCATTATCATAGGCATAAGAGGTTTAGTGGACTACGTTTTGAAACATATGAGAGTATACAATTTTATTTTTATTTATTTATTAATTTTAGAAAGAGACAAAAAAAGAAAATATATGGAGAGAGACTGACGAAGATAGTGTGATACTGTGTGTTTCCTTTAAGTATGAAGCTGTATGGTAAGAAATCTTTTTATTGTCAATTCCCCTGTCTATGCGTAGATGAGGAAACATATCTAAAATCTCCTCTTACTGACCTTTTTGAAAATGGTAACTGCACTTCTGTGAAGTGCTATCTGCCTAGTCGAATATGCATTCTTTCTGCCCATTCTTCACATGTGCATTTTCTCCTTTCTGACAACTACTTGGCCTGATAAAGATTCACCCAACCAACTAACAAAGCTTTAGAATCGCCTACTAGTATTCCATCCAAGAGCATGTCATTAGCCCCTAACACCAAGTTTAATGCTAAATATATCAAAATAATTAGGTAAACAAAACAAAAGCATTTTTTGTTGCAAAAATGACATGACACAATACTATACCAACGACAGGGTACATTAAAACTGCAAAATGTTTAGTGATTTCATTTCTATCATTCTAATGTTATTTACACAACTTTGCTCTTTATGGAGTGCATTAGCATTCAAAGTAGAACACTTTATTTCACTGAGGTATATTTTCAATTACCTGTGCTTTACTTTTTCACCATATTTTGCTGTGGTAGGCTGCATTTAACAGAGCAAATAAAAAGAAAGGGAAAGCAACAAAATGTAAATGCAAAATTTAAATACTAATCCTAAAAAGAGCTGAGTTTAGGCAGTCTGTACAAATTGAAATTCTAAGAAACTTGAGCATACATTTGTAACTTCAGATAGGCGCAATTTATTTTAAACATGTTTCAGTTTTAAGTTTTGTTTATGAGAAGACAATTAACTTTTATTCCTGTGTGTATAAAACCTTTAAAATAGGAAGTTTTATCAAGAAACGTAAAGAATAAATCAATATACTAAATGTAAGGCTAGGTAGTCACTTTAATTACTTACTTTACCTATAGTGTTTTTCTGGTATTTGTGATTATCAAGTTGCCAAAGAATGTCTAAAAGGTATTTCAAATGCTGATATAATGAATAAAATACAGGAATTAATATAAAAAAAAAGGTGAAAAATAGTTAAGAACAATAGTTAAAACATTTAAAAACGAATTGTTGGCCAACCAAATCGCAATGGAACACAAGCCAATATGCTGTTCAGCTTCTCTTTTTGTTTCTCTTATAACAAATATATACTATGGTGCCATAGGCAGAACATTAAAACCAATATAGATAATTGTATTCAAATTTATTACATAAAATAAAGAGACAATGAAACCTGCATTGAATATAATTGGCCATGGCCATTTATTTTTAAAGTAATTAAAAAACAACTTTACATTACACGTGGGATACAACCAAATTTATATATGGTTTAGCCAAAAAGCCCAAACCATCCCATTACCACAAACTTTTATGTAACCCAGCCAAGAAGCTCGAATTACCCAACATACTTAAAAACACATCCCACACGCCATGCACAGAACAGAGCATGGCACCATCCATTAGCCTAAGGCCAATTCAATGCAAGTTTGAATATGCAAGTTCAAAATATCATTAGCAATATCTGAAAGGTGTATGGAATCATCCCTATAAAAACCAGGGAGACCCCCCTCCAAGTCAGTGTGCCTAAAAGACAAACTATCAATAGACACCATGAACTTGGCAATAGATCTATTCACACGTTTTTGATTTTTCTCAAAAACAAGTTCTGGACTAGAAAACCATCGCAAACGTGGAATAATTTCGGAATAAACAAATTTACAGTTTGGAAATATGGACTTAAAATAAACAAAATCATCCTTTATATTTAAAATGAGATCAATATTCTTTCTCACACCTACGTCATTGCCACCTAGGTGAATGACAACAACATCGGGTACAGGCCATTCAATACAAAGGGAATCAAAAAGGGGTTTAAGATCACTCCATAGCATACCCCGATAACCCAACCAAAAAACAGCGACCAAAGAGCTGGAGAATCCTAAGTTCACTCCGTACGTCCGCCTTGAAGCCCTGACGTGTGCCCAATAAATATAGGAGTGTCCAAGTATCCAAATAATTTTCTTATGACCTGAAATTAAATGAAACTATTAGGCCTGACATAAGATTTAAAAGCAGCAGATTTCCATCTACCAATAGCCTTAATGGATTCTTCCGAAAAACCCATAGCAGCAGCCGAAGTAGCTGCCCCAATCCTAAAGGAGTGGGAAGTTATTGTTAAATGATCTAATTTTAAAAAATGCAAACATTTTTTTTAAAAGTGCGCCAAAATGAAAACAAGTTAATGGAGAACCTGACAAATGAACAAAAAACTGGTTATGCTGTACCACCCGAAGACTTAAATATCTCTCGGTAATGGAAACCACACACAGCTTACCCACTGGATCACGTTTGAGTGAAACCAAAGAACCCCGACCTAATTGGTCAGTCTTGCTACGCCGTAAATAAATACGC
This sequence comes from Pelophylax lessonae, assembly GCF_965119305.1. Taxonomy (NCBI): domain Eukaryota; kingdom Metazoa; phylum Chordata; class Amphibia; order Anura; family Ranidae; genus Pelophylax; species Pelophylax lessonae. The sequence continues at coordinate 266,746,844 of NC_138772.1, read as the reverse complement.
AAAAAATCTGCAGTAACGGAAACATCTGAAAACTGCAAACCAGAACAAGGAATTTCTGGATAACAACACAGATACGCGAAAAGCGCCAAAATAGCAAATCAAAAAAGCAGTTTGCAACAAAACAGATTCATAACTGGAATAACAAATATATCCAGTAGCTTCACACAACCTATGTAAGAGAGAAATAGTGACAGCCAATCTCCTATCAGGACAAATGTAAGCCCTGCGAACAAGACGGATGGGCCTTTCAGCTGAGCAAAAAAAAATGTTACCCCAGCCAAGGTCTGAACAATATATGAATAGGACCTCTGTTGATCCAGTAATGTATTAAGGAACTGTAAAAACAGCACATTCATTAAAAGAGGATTCAGATAATCCAATCTCAACCAAAAAGGATGACTAACAGGTCCAAGTGGATGGAGCAAGAGAGCGCCTGATAGCACTGTCAACCGAAGTTAAACCAAGCTCCACAGATGTTGCGGGCAAGCCAGGCCCAAAGGATCCGCCCATGAACCAAGGTTCTGAATCTGTTGATCTGCAGGCGAGATAAGGAATCAGCTACGTCATTGTAAAAACCTGGAATGAATTTGGCTTTAAACCATATATTCAAACGCAGACACTGAAAAACCAAATAACGCAACAATGAAATTACAGGCAATGATTTAGCAGATAAACAGTTTACTGCAAAAACTACACCTTTGTTATCGGTGTGCAATAAAATCCTTTTATCCCTAAAGTGATCCCCCCATAATTCTAGGGCTACCACAACTGGAAATAACTCCAATAAAACAATGCTACCAGTGAGACCCCTGTCAGACCAAGAATCTGGCCAAGGAGAAGCAGACCAAAGGCCTTCCCAGAATGCACCATAGCCATAAGCCCCTGATGCATCTGTAAATAATTGTAAAGCTGTAGAGGAACAAAAACATTCCTGCCAGACTGATGAACCGTTAAAAGAAAACAAAAAATGCAACCAAACAGATAAATCATCTTTAATAGCCGAAGAAACTCAGATGAAATGATAGGGTGAAGAAGCCCCAGAAATTGCTCTATAAAGACGTTTACAGAGACCCTGCCCATGGGCATGACTCTTGATGCAAAATTTAAAAGACCCATGATTGAATAGTTCTTAATTGAACCTTCTTTTTACTAAGAACACATTGCAGCAAAAATTTAATTTTTGAAATGTTAGCAGGCGGCAACCTAAATTCCATTTTTTTCAGTATCAATCAAGATACCTAAAAACTCAAGAGAAGTAGTTGGCAACACTGTCTTCTCTTCAGCCAAGGGAACACCAAAATCCCTACAAATAATACGAAATTCAGTAAAAACCTTCAAACACTCAAGTGAATCTGCCTTACCAACAAACAAAAAGTCATCCAGATAATGCAGAACATTATCTGACTTAGCTTTAACACAAACAACCCATTCTAGAAAAGTAGAAAAAGTTAAAAATAGCTACAGGAAAGTGAGCACCCCATAGGTAAACACATATCATAAAAATATACCCCATTGAAGAAAAACCCCAATGAGTTAAAAGCAGATGGATGGATTGGCAGCAAGCGAAAAGCGGATTTGACATCTGCTTTAGCAAGTAATGCTGCCCTGCCAACATTCCTAACTTTAGACAAGGCATCTTTGAATGTCGAATAAGACACAGAACAAGTAGCCGTATCTATCTCATCATTTAAGGACAACCCGTCCGGGAATGATAGATGATGAATAAGTCTAAATTGTCCTATCTCTTTTTTAGGAACAATACCCAGTGGGGAAATTCTAAAATTCTCAAATGGAGGAGATAAAAAGGGGCCAGCTACTCTACCAGTAACCACTTCCTTAAAAATCTTCAAATGGACAATATGAGGGAGAGAACGAACAGAAGGTAGATTGTCAACATGACAACAACCAGGACCAGAATAGGAAGGCAAGATAAATCCATATTTAAAACCATTAAGCAGTATCTTTGCAGCATTAAGGTCTGGATACTACAGAAGCCAGGGGTATAGTCTTTCCCATTTCACTGGAGTTATCGCTCTTCCGAAAAAGCTGGTCCCTATGTTGGGGAGCAGTAACAGGATTCACTTTTTTAAAACATTTCGTCATTGGTTGAGTGCCACCGCAATGTGAGCACTCATGCCTAAATCTACAATTAAGAGGTCTGATACATTGCCCTTCATTGAAGGAAAAGCAAACCCCTTTTTCTAAGCTGGCCAAAGGAACCAACTTTAGACGAAGATGCAGGTCTCTGTTGGATAAGAAGATTAAGCCAAAGCCCTACATCTTTTATACCCCATTTCAAATTTCTATGGACTGACAGCTTCTGACTAAATGCTTCGTCATATGCAAACCAACCTAAATTGGGAAAATTTTTATACGCCTCAAGAATAACATCAACATGTTGAAATAAACCAGAACACAACTGAGGCTGCTTTTCCCCCAAAACACTAGCAAAATTTCAAAAACCTTGCAACCAATTATTAAAATTGCGTGGCAGAGGCTTAACCCTGTCTTTAGAAGCATCATCACTATCTGGACGAAATTGCCTACTGCTAGGTAACAAAGACAAAATGTCTATATATTCACCGTTCCAGATCTTAACCTTAATAGCATTACTCAGATGAAATCCTAGTGGGGAAAGTTCACAAGGAATTGATTCCTTTACATATGCCTCAGGGATCAAATTATTGGACAATAAAGTACTATAATCAGAAGTAGGGACAATAGGCATGGCAGGCAAGGAATCAGACCAGACAGCATGTAAATCACTACTGACATCAGGAATGCTATTTACATCAGGAATAGACTGCCTAGCATTAGATGTACTAGGCACAGCAATAGTAGCAGACTGCCTAACATTAGATGCACTAGGCACAGCAATAACAGCAGACTGCCTGACATTATATGCACTAGGCACATTAGCAATAGGCCTATCGGTATCCATAGGCAACAACCTAGAACAAAAAACAGACGTACAGATAACATGCCACGAATGACAGTTGGAGACAGTTGCTCACCTCCAGAAACTGCGTAAGTACCGACCGCAGTAGCACTGTCACGAGCAGGCTGTACTGTAGAAACCGTTGAAGGCCGAACCTCTTCAGCGACCACCGGAGCCCGAGGGGAAGCCAACGATCGTTCACCCTGAAGGAAGGAAAAAGCGTTAGCAGGAACAGCAACAGAAGATCAGGTACCCATTGTACCTTTATTATGCTTTCCCTTCTTTGCTGCTCCGCTTGATCCCGCCGTCTGTACCGGATCAAAACGATTGGGGCGCTTCACCATCCTCCGCGGTCTGCCATTTTCCCCACCGGATCCAGCCGTCGCCCAGATATGACGAATACCGGCAACGTCACCGGGGTCAAGATAAGCGGACGATTCCATTAGTTGACCGCGGCGATCGGAAAGTACGTCAGCGGAAGGTTCAACCGGAAGCAGAACAGGGTCATCAACAACAGATGAAGATGGAGGCTGGGAACGAGTAGGAACCGCAGGGTCAGGCAAAGACAAACACTGTAGCATCCAGGCTTCGCCACCGACACCACCGGCCCGCTCCATTAACTTCTGAAGAAGCGACTCCATAACAGGTAAGATAGTACAGCGACAGACAGCACCTTGAAAGACCCAGTACAGCTACAGTACAGTGCAGCTCTTCTTCCTCTGCTCCCGCTGACTGTTTTAATAACGGTTATTTACCTCTTTTTATAGGCAATTTCCACACTCCAAGGTTTGAAATTTTCCTTTATTTGACCAATCATATGAAGTACCAACTGACTAATAGCTATTAGCAGTTAAATGACCAATCACGTTAGATATTATATCTATAATGTCATGCCATGGCCCCATACATGTTAGACAGGTACATTCTGACCCGTCTCCCATTTTCATTCTTTGATGTGCATCTAAGCTCTTTATTTGTGTGTTTTGAACTTCTGTGCTACTGTTGCCAGTTGTGTTATACTTTACAGAAATTCATATGTCAATAAACATTTGCTACAGAGAAAATCAGATTGATTATATATATATAATTTTTCTTTTCTTTTTTTCGGTTGTAAATTGCAATTCCAGTCAACAAGCAAAATCAGTTAGTGAACTGTTTTTTCTCATTAGTTAACACAGTATCTGTGCTAAGGTTAGCAAATGTATTAATTTTACTTTAAAGAACAATCTCATTATTATCATGAGGTGTAAAACAAATCCTAATGCCTGACATAGCTCTGCAACTTTGGCATGTGTTAGTAAAAATGTACATATCATTGCATCTACTTATATATCCAAGTGAACTACTGTATACCTCGCTTTTTCAGGATAAATTGTCCCTTGTTTTGGTGGTAAATTTTAATGGATATCTCCTGATCTCGATTTATTATCAAGGGAAAACTTGTCCAAAATAGTAGGGGCAGAGACAATAATGTGCATTTTTTGTTTTATTTTTTATCCCACCTAAACCTGACTCTAAGTCCCGGTTCACACTGGGGCAACTTGTCAGGCGATTTAGCCGCCTGACAAGTTGTGCTCCATTCAGCGCAATAGAACCATTCTAATCAGAGTAACTCAAGTCGCTCCAACTTAGAAAAAGGTCCCTGCACTACTTTGGGGGTGACTTGCATTGACTTCTATTACAGAAGTCATTTGCAAGCCCAGCTGAAGTTGCACTGCACGGGGCGGCTTCAGAGTTGGGCGACTTTGAAGCCACCCCAGTGTGAATCCAGCCTTAACCCTGACTTGGACCCTGACACTAACCTAGATCAAGCACCAAACTAGCTGTTTTTTCTTTATTTATTATTACTATTATTTTAAACCCAGGCTTTTTTTTGTTTACTGTACATTCTTCTCCCCTGGCTAGGAGAAAAACATAAGTTGGGGTTGATTTACTAAAATTAGAGAGCACATAATCTGGTGCAGCTCTGCATAGAAACCAAAAAGCTTGAAAAAGCTGAAGTTAGAAGATGATTGGCTACCATGCACAGCTTCACTAGATTCTGAGTGCTCCTGTTTTAGTAAATTAACACCACTGTATCATTCAGAAGGAGAAAGAGAATGCAGGAGTTGGTTTTACAGAGTAATCACTGCAATAGTCAAACACAAGCTATCACAGTGTTCATGTTATAGGGAGCAGGTTATCCCAGGATCCAATCAATAGGGTAAGACCAAAAGCGGTTAGTCTCTATTCTCAGAGCAAATTCTCACGGCCTGTTCGATTTCCCTGCTGTCTCCGGAAGTGACGTCACAGCCATCCGACCGGCGGTCCCACGCTGCTTCACCACCACAGAGGATCTGCACGTCTCCCGCCTCCGACATGAGGCTATCGGCTGTCCTCCCTCATCACAGCGCTACCGCCCGACCGGATCTTCCACCTTGGATGTGACCCCAGAGACCTTCCCCTTACTGGTTTACCGATGCCTGCTTTTATGGACCTCTTGTGAGTAACATTTTAATTGTGTGTCAATAAATTACTGCTGTGCTACACTTAGATCGGCGCTTGGCTATACACTTCAGATAGCTAACAATAACTGAATAGTTGAACATTATCATAGCAAAGATTTGACATAATACGCTGTGCATCACTGAAATATTTAATCGTTACATTCTGAGTGTCTCACGCAAGTGATATTCGATATATATAGCTGGGTATGTATTTTGATGACAGGCAATCTCAAAGACGTTTCAGTCTTATAAAGAAATGTCACAGGTTTTCTTATTAAGTTAAAAAGAAGGGGAAGAGGAGGTGGGGAGCCTGGTCTTGAAGAATATACATGTTGGGGTTGCGAATAAAAAATCAAAGAGGAAAGAACAATAAAAGGCCGGTTAAATTCTTGATATTGCTGGGAAATGAAATAATAATGATATATATATATATATATATATATATATATATATATATATATATATATATATATATATATATATATATATATATATATTAGGTGTTGTGGACAAGAGAGACTAAAGGAGCACCTCACAGTTTCCGTCTCTGGTTAGTATCTTTAGGGAGGTCATCCGGCTTTAAATGCCGGATTGGGTGTGGATAGTGATTCTTGAAAATCAGGCCAACATGCCCAAGTGTGGGATCATCATGTGCAACACTGATCAATTCCTCCACTTCCGCTGTTTGACAAATACATTGATACCAGTCTGCACGTGTGGGAAGGGTGTGGGAGTTCAAGTACATGGAAATGCATCTTCTGGCAGAACTTACAGGATGCAAGGCTAGTAAATTGTGGTATATGTACTTCGGTAGAGAGAAATAGTGTAGTAAATACTGGGCAGGTGTAAAGTCAGTATAAGTAGTTAATTTAGCTATTTCCGCGTGTATTGTCTCCCAGAACGGTTGTAGTTTTGTACATGACCACCATAGGTGTAGTAGTGAGCCGAGTTCAGATTCACATCTCCAGCATAGAGGTGAGGCTGAAGGTGTGAATTTGTGAAGTAAAGGTGTCCTATACCACCTTGAAATAGTTTGTATCACGCTTCCTGGGTCGTTACGTTTATTGAACGTTTATGTAAGTGGTAGAGGATCTTGTCCAATTCCTCTACGGTGATGTTGAGATCAAGTTGGTGTCCCCACTTTTGACACATTCTACTGGCTTTGGGGGAACAGTCTGAGATAGTAGGGCATATAGCATGGATAGTACATGACGTTGTGGTGTTAAGCTAGTACAAATAGCCTCAAAAGGAGTGCGATGACAGGACCATTTGGGGGATGTTTTTGGATAGTTATAAAAGTGCCATATTGAAAGTCCAGAAGGGAAAAGAGGGAGTGCGCATTTTGGATTTTAGGTTTTTGTAGGATAGGAAAGTCTTTCTATGGAAGAAATTTTATGCATAAATCTGCTCATGAGGCCAGATGTCCTTTAGGAACTGAGGTGATAAGACCTGGGGAAAAATCAGGGTTATATCGAAAAGGGGTGTGCAGGCCAGGGGACGAAGAGAGAGTGAATGATATACATGCTAACCTGAAGCACAGCAAAGAGGGTGATATCATTGGGTGATCCATACAGTCTCAAAAGGAGTGTGTCGCTTAGGTAGCCAGGGGAACTGGCATAGGGGAACTATCGAATTCGCTTGTTCTATACAGACCCATGCTTTCTTGGTGTGGTGCAGATTCCAGTCAACTATTCTCGTGAGGTGACACGCTAAGTAACATTTGTGGACGTCTGGCAAACCTATACCTCCCTTCTGTTTTGGCAATATAAGTATATCCTAGCTATTTCTAGGATGTTTTTGACCCCAAACAAAGAGAGTGCAAGCTCTGTGGTATGCTTGAAAGAATGCTTTAAGTAAGAGAATTGGCATTGCCTGTAAGACATATACAGTAGGAAGCACGGAAGTATATTTATTTTTATAATGGCTGCCCTTGTAAAACCAATAAAAGACCCCCATTATGCCATGCCTGTAAGCCACTTTGGATATCCTGCAGCAAAGGCAGATAGTTAAGCCCATATAGGGCAGATAAAGAGGATGAAAGCTGGATTCCTAGATAGGTGATGGGTCTCTTCTGCCACGAGAAAGGGAAACTAGATTTGCAGGCAGTCACCTCAGACTTCGGCAACGTCACATTTAAAGCAAATGATTTAGAAAAATTGATTTGCAAATTAGGCAATGTGTAGTGTTTAAAGTCATTAAGTAGATTGGGGATAGTAAGTTGTGGGTTAGTGAGGAAAAGTAGAATATCATTGGCAAATGCTGCTTTTTTATATGTATGTCCTATAACATCAACCCCCTTGATATTGTGGTTGTTCATGAGTCGGTTTAGTAGGGGTTCCAGCAGGAGCATTAATAAAAGTGGTGAAAGAGGGAACCCTTCTTGCCTAGTGGCATGAGAAATAGAGAAGGCATCCGACAGGTGGCGATTGACTCTAACTTTGGCGATTGGGGTAGAATATAGTGCAAGAATAAAGTTGAGCATGTTGTGTTGTATTCCAATATGCGTCAGTCCTGCTTGCATGAAGTCCCAGGCCACTCTGTCAAACATCTTCTTGACAGGAAGAACCCCTTATTTTTGGTTTTAGATAGCCAGTAATGTAAATTTAGGGCTTTCGGGGTATTATCCCTGGCCTCTCTGCCTGGAATGAAGTGTACTTGATCGTTGTTAATAAGTTGGGGTATAAGGGAGGAAAGGCGATTTGCTAAGATTTTTGCAAAGATTTTTAGATTGATGTTTATCAATGAGATAGAAGCCACACAAGTAGAGAGAAAGCGCTGACAGGAGCAGGCTACCTGATGCTGGTTTCCACTAGCAGTGCCCTAACCAGTGAGCACTAAGAGACAAGCGCATAAAAATTCAAAGTTTATTATAAATCCAAAGTAATAAAACAGAGTAAGCCGGATCTATAAAAAGAGTTCCACTACTGCAATGATGCAGGGGTAGGGTACCTTTAAAAGGGAGCCTCGATCCGTCCTTGTCAAGCCTCATGTGAGCGAAACATGTTGCTATAGCCACAGGACGACCTCAGATGCTTGCCTCTTCTTCTGCCTCCTCCCCCTGATGCTCGAAACCTAAGCACGGTGAAGGACGTCATCACCCAGTGCAGCAACAGGTGGACAGTGACCGGACTGGAGCGTCCCATGGCTGAGGCACGCTACATTGAACATCAATCCCGGTCACTCGGCCAGATTGCACCCCTCCTCCATCAAGCGGCACTCCACAACTCCCCCCCCCCCCTTCACCGGAGAGAGCACCCTTCTGCCTGCTACATCTTACTGCTCAAGTGCAGACCCCATTGTGGAGGACGGATCGAGGCTCCCTTTTAAAAGGTACCCTACCCCCTGCATCATTGCAGTAGTGGAACTCTTTTTATAGATCTGGCTTACTCCGTTTTATTACTTTGGATTTATAATAAACGTTGAATTTTTATGAGCTAGTCTCTTAGTGCTCACTGTTTAGGACACTGCTAGTGGAAACCAGCATCAGGTAGCCTGCTCCTGTCAGCGCTTTCTCTCTACTTGTGTGGCTTTTTTCTGTTGCCCCCCTCCCAAGGGGTCTTCCTACAGCAGCTCAGGATCAGTAAGGCACTGTACTCTTCACCTTCACCAATTGGTAAGCGCCGGATTTTTTCTGTGACTATCAATGAAATAGGCCTATAGTTTGTTACTTGTGTGGGCCGTCCTTGGGAACTACTGTAATATGTGCTTCCAGAAGGCCTTGGAGGCCTAATAGTTTTGAAGTCAAAGAGTTGAAGGCTGATAGGAAGGAAAGGGAGAGAGTGTCAGCAAAGGTTTTTTAGTATGATTCAGAGAACCCCTCAGGGCCAAGGTTCTTTCCTATTTTTAATTGTTTTAAGGCTAATGTTCATTGCTAAACTGTAAGTGATTGGTCTAGTTTTTGAAATTCTGTTGGAGACATCGGTTTGGGGCTGTATTTGGCAAAGAAGTCGCTGATGAGTTGTTGTCAAATTGTGTGGCAATCTCATCTGTAGATGTGAGAAGTTTACCTCCTGGGGATTTGATGTGGCGAATGGTAGTGGCAGCTTTCTTCTAATGAAGAGATTGGGCAAGAAATTTACCACTTTTATTACCTTGCTCATAGAACAATTTTTTGGTTAGAACATATTTACGTCTATGTGGTCTAGTTAATTTAGGAGTTCCTTTCTAACTGAAAGCAGCTCCTGTAGTGTTTGTATTGCTCGGGTTTGTTTATGCGTTGCTTCCAGGGTCTGGATTTGTTGCATTAGGTTTTCTACATGAGCCTTTTTTTTTTTCTTCCATCTACGCGCGGCTAAAGCTATGAGTTCTCCCCTGATAACACATTTGTATGCTTTCCAAATAGGAATTGGGGATAGAGCAGGGTTTGCATTTTGCTTGAAATATGTGTGAATTGAGTTGAGACAATTGCATTATGTCATTAACCACTTTACCACCGGAGGATTTTGCTGTCTTCCGTCCAGGCCACTTTTTGCGATTCGGCGCTGTGCGACTTCAACTGACAATTGCGCGGTCGTGCGACGCCGTACCCAAACGAAATTTACGTCCTTTTTTTCCCACAAACAGAGCTTTCTTTTGGTGGTATTTGATCACCTGTGCGATTTTTACTTTTTGCGCTATAAACAAAAAAAGAGCATTTATTTTGAAAAAATAACAATATTTTTAACATTTTTTTTATATGAAATTCCCCCCAAAAAAGATGTAAAAACCAATTTTTTAAAAAATTTTTGGCCAATTTGTTTTATGCTACATATGTTTGGTAAAAAAAATCGCAATAAGCGTATTTTGATTGGTTTGCGCAAAAGTTATTGCGTTTACTAACAAAGGGAAAGATTTCTGTCATTTTTGGTGTTTTTTTTTTTAACGGGTAATGGCGGCGATCTGCGATTTTTTTTTGCGGGACTGCGACATTGCGGCGGACAGATCGGACCCTTGACTGACATTTTTGACACTTTTGGGGGTACCAGTGACATTACTGCAGTAATCAGTGCTATATATATGCACTGTTACTGTAAAAATGACACTGGCAGGGAAGGGGTTAATTTTATTGGAGAGGGAGGGGTTAATGTATGCCTGGTGCTTACTGACGTGTAGGGGGGGAGGTGACTGAGTGAGTCATGGACAGGTCGGATGTCCAGCTATGCTGAACAGTCCGATCTGTCACTCCCTGTCACTATGGAGATCCGCCCGCTGTGTTTACACACAGCGGGCGGATCTCCAGACTCGATCCCAGACGATCGGGTAAGAGCAGCGGCGATCGCCGCTGCTCCTCCCCTGGCCCGACTCCCGCTGTGAATGAAAACAGCGGGAGCGAGCCTCCGGCGGCACGCAAGCGCCGCCCAGAAGGGGGAGTGTCTGACGACGTAGTACTACGTCGTCAGACGATAACGAGCCACTCTGCCGCAGTAATATTACTGTGAGCAGACGTAAAGTGGTTAAAAAAGGGAAGCCTCCAGAGACTATTACTTTGTGCATGATGCACATTCCGGAAAGGTCAAAGTCATGGTCACCGAGTTATGATGTGACAAGATCATAGGTTCGATGGTACATTTTGAAAGAAAGCCGAGATCTGTTTGGGACAAAAAAAGGAGTCAAGTCTGGAATTCCTATTATGAGGTGCAGAGAAGTAGGTGTAGTTTTGGGTATCAGGGTGGAGAGTCCGCCACGTATCATGTACTAGCAGATGCTGTATGTAGCACTGCCCCCTTGAGGACTGCTGAATTTCACACTTACAGGTCCCCCTGGGTTACCATTAGCAATCTTAAATCACTTTCCTTCTTGGCTCATTCAATATTCAGTCCAGGGGTATGTAGTTTGCTTTTGTGTTTTATTGATAAATTAGGGATGGGAAAAGGGAATAGTGGGATACTCCGAATTAACTATGCACCAGATTCAAGGACTCCAATCTCTTGGTACAGCCAGGCTGTTGATCCACCTCGCCACTGAGGTGAATCTAGCTTTAAGTCGCTTTTCCAGATGACTTGATGAAGTGTATCTTCAGGTTATCCCTCCTTAGTATCCTCTTTTTTGGCTGCTGACACCTGTCCACTGACTATCCTACTCCTGGGGTGGCCCCCCTCAGGTCAGGCCCCTTGACATAATCCCCTGTACTCACAATACTGTTTTTCCAGGGTCTCCAGTGTCTCCCCTTCAGTCAGCTCTCCTGGACCTCTAAATTCACCTCCTATTCGCTGGCCCTTAGGACGACCTCCTGAGGCCATGTGCCACTGCTACAGAGGAGGAGGCAGTTGCCACCCTCCCTACAGGACTCTGCTCTCCAGCCAAAGACCCCGCAGCACATGTGCTCCTTGCTTTTATGCAGTATCCCAGAATGCACCGAGACAACCTGTCTCTGCCAATTACCAGGACTGTATCAAAGCCTATGTATTCATTGGTTAGGTTTCCTTCCACTGTCCAACATCCCTCCCTATTGGACCAGTGTGAAACTCTCTCTAGACAGAATGAATCGCATAGTAATCACAATAAGCAGACCTCCCTAACAGATCCTGCTTTCTGGTAGGCAGAGAGCAATATAGATTTGCCTGCAGCTCCTCTGATAGGCAGACAGAGGCAAAAACTAGACTCTCTCACTAGCACCTACCTAGGAGGGTGCTACGTGTAGAAGAAGATTAATATGTTTAAGGGCCTTATAGGGTAATGAGGAAGTGTCAGTAGAGGTGTCCAATAGGGGTTGTAGGGGATGTTAAAGTCCCCTTAAAGCACTAATATGTCAGTCTGGAAGGTAGCTAGATGGTTTACTATCGAGTCATGAAAGGATACTTGTTTTGAGTTAGGACAGTACAAGTTCCCTAGCGTAATACGCCTATCATGGAGGTTGCCTTTATCAAATATGAATCTCCCCTCTTTATCACCTCTTTATCGTTTAGGACCTCATTTATGGTTATTAGGAGATTTTTGGAGATCAGGATGGAAACTCCTTTGGTCTTTGCTACATTATTGGTGGCATGATAACCAATTGGAAAGTATTGATTGGTCAATTTTGGTATGTTATTGCTCAGCTGTCAGCTTTAAGCTTTCTCATCAACAAGAGAAGCTGGGTTTATTTTTCCGGTATATTTAAGCCCTGCGCATTTATCGAGAGAATTTATGAGGTGGTAAGTAAAACCTTGGACAGAGGGGTGGCTGTGGATGTAGTATACTTGGATTTTGCAAAACCGTTTGACACAGTTTCCCACACACGGCTATTGTGTAAGGTAAAGTCTACTGGTTTGGAAAGATCGGTTTGTAATTGGATAGAAAATTGTCTAGAATTCAGAGAGTAGTGGTTAATGATTCTTACTCTGAATGGTCTAAGTTTATTAGTGGAGTACCCCAAGGTTCAGTTTTGGGACCCTTACTTTTTAATATCTTTATAAATGATATAGGGTCTGGGATTAAGAGTACCATTTCAGTCTTTGCAGATGACACCAAGCTTTGCAGTGGAATAACTTTTTTACAGGATGTTTCCAACTTACAAGCTGACCTCAATGCACTGTTTCATTGGGCAACTATGTGGCAAATGAGGTTTAATGTTGATAAATGTAAAGTTATGCACTTGGGGGCTAAGAATATGCATGCATCATACATACTAGGGGGAGTAGAACTGGGGGAATCCATAGCGGAGAAGGATCTGGGTGTCCTGGTAGATCAAAAGCTTAATAATAGCATGCAATGCCAAGCTGCGGTTTCCAAAGCAAGCAAAGTCCTTTCTTGTATTAAAAGAGGCATGGACTCCAGAGAGAGTGATATAATTTTGCCCCTGTAGAAATCATTAGTAAAACCTCATCTGGAATATGCAGTTCAGTTTTGGGCATCAGTTCTTAAAAAGGATATCGGGGAACTGGCGAAAGTGCAGAGAAGGGCAACCAAACTGATATGAGGCATGGAGGAGCTCAGCTTTGAGAAAAGATTAGAGGAACTGAATGTATTCTCTCTTGAAAAGAGGAGATTAAGGGGGACATGTATAAATACTGTACACAAGGGGTCCATATAGTGAACTTGGTGTTGAGTTGTTCACTTTAAGGTCAACACAGAGGACAAGGGGGCACTCTTTACGTCTAGAGGAAAACAGATTTTGTCTCCAAATATGGAAAGGTTTCTTCACCGTAAGAGCTGTGAAATTGTGGAATAGACTTCCTCCAGAGGTGGTTCTGGTTAGCTCATTAGATTGCTTTAAAAAAGGCCTGGATTCTTTCCTGGGTGTACTTAATATAAGTGGGTATACATTTTTTTTTTAGGTAAAGTTGATTTCATAGAATATCCGATTGCAGAAAGGAAGTTTTTTTTCCCCTGCTGTAGCAAATAGGATCATGCTTTGCTGTTTTTTTTTTTTTTTTTTTGCCTTCCTCTGGATCAACTGCAGGTATAGGATTGTGTATATGGGATTGTATGGTTGGGTTTTCAATACTGTTTGTTTTTTTTTTGTTGGTTGAACCAGATGGACTTGCGTATTTTTTCAACCTGACTAACTATGTAACTATGAGACTAGTGTTAAGGTCTTAGAGGGCTGGATTAGGGCCTCCATTAGTAGAAAGAAGGAGGAGCTGATTAGTGAGGACATTTATAAATTTGTAATCTAACAGTGAGGTGGGGAGAAAAAAGGGGGTATGTTGGCTGGAAGGTGGTAGGAGGGGGTATTCTGGTGACAGGGAAGAACCAGCTACCCTGTCCTTCAAGAAGGTTGGAAAATTCCAGAAGAAGTCAATGGCATTGAGGTAAGTCCTAGGGTTACAGACCACTGTGGGTAAGCGTAGTCTGTATATAGGGATACTAGGTAGCTTTGGCTAGCTAGGGGACACTGTCATGTGAGAGGGGGCGACCTCATCAGTGGAAATCTGTCTATACACAGTGTGAAGTGTAGAAATGGAGTTATATTTGGTATGAGAGATAGGTGTCCTTGCTCTGTACCCGTGTCAAATTGCCTGTCAAGTGAGTTGTGGTACGTCATATTATCCGCAGGCATTAAGAGTGATGTAATTTAATTAATAATTATCAGGTAGAGACACATGTAATATTCAAAATTCACATTTAATTCACAGGAATTCACATTTTAACCACAGAAGGAATTTTTTAGTAACAAGACAGTGAAACCAAAACATCCAGCAAATAACTCTAGCAACTGTCTAACAATTATGAAATTAATAGCTGACTGATGTATCGCATAGGTCTAGGTCCTATCATAAGCATTGCAGCATATAGTTATACCGGAAATCAAGTTTACCATCGGTGAAAACAAAGGAGATTGGCATGGGATGGAGATCAGGAGAAGAACCCAAGAGCCAATATTATTCTCTAACTATATCTAATATCCATATGTGGGATATGACTCATAATATTAGACTACCTGTGTTATACATTAGCTCGGATCAGCTAGAGTATTCTAATGAGAGTGTAAATGAAACTGTCGGCAAGAAGGCAAATATCCCTTGTTTAAAGCCAGAAGGGAAGTAGGTTACTTTAAATTGCCATGGATAGGAAATTCACATATCCTAATGCAGTAGGACATGTACACATACTATGAAGACCCTATGCAGAGGTGTTATTACAAAAACATTGGATTTCTCAAGAGCATCCTGAGAGGTAATGGCAAAAAAAAAGGGGGAGAGGTAATATGCTGAAGAATCATAGGATTGTATCACAGGGTTCATGAGTCTCTCCTAGTTATCTATATGGCTAATATTTTCTGGTGTTTTCATTCTGACGTGAGTTTTGCATGTGGAAATCATAACACAGATATATAGAACCCATTGTCTGTGAAATCTGGAAATGTAATTCAGTGAATAGGGAGACCTTCTTTATTTGTTAACTCAATTTTAAGATAGCAAGGAAGGAGTTACAGGATATTTGTGTTCATATTAGGTAGGTAAGAAATCTTATATATGGCCAGATGCAGAAGGGATATACCATAATGGGGAAATGTATGTAGAATTTCAACTTGTACTTAATGTGGGGGGGTTAAGCAGTGTTAACATACATATATAAGAAACAGTTCTATATAATGATCTGTATATCAAACTTATCAAACTTACCTGTAGATCAGAATTTTGTGACATGGTGGGGGCTAGGACTTCTGCCTGGGTCTTTGATGTGCAGGGAAGGTGCCCAAACGAAGCTATGCATTATCTATGCAAAACATGTTGACGTCATTAGCACACGGACAAGGATGGGCGGAGACCGGCAACAGCACACCCACAGGCGGACCCATAGACAGCGGCGCACTGTCTCCTCCGCTTTCGCATCCCACCCCAGGACCCCAGTGATCCCACGGACACTACAGAGAGCCCCACCCAGACCCCCAGGACCCCAGGAATCAACGCACTCAAAGAAGAGACTCAAGAAGGCTCAGGAAGGACCGACAGCAGCGGAGCAGCGGTGTAGAGCGGTGACTCATCCATCCCCTCGCTTCAGAGAGAGATGGACTACACAGAAGTAACAGGAATCAGGCAGGGTTGTGCACCCAGGACTAAGGTACTGTCAATTGACCCCCTTACACAAGGGCTTACCTATTACCTCTGCAGGATTAAATAAGCACACCCCCATCCTCTTCATTACCTCATTGTACTTACTTGAGTATCCCGCTCTACCTTGTTCTGCGAGCAACTTTTCCATCTTGCTCTCTCATCCTCCCTCCTCCCCCCCCCCCTTTATCTCTCCACATTTCCCACCTGGAGCCCGGCCCCATCCTAGGAATACCTGACAGAAAACGGCCCTCGATTGGCCAACCTGTGGGACACCTACATCCCCTGGGGCACTACACTGTTTCCTGGACAATCAGTGTAACCCTGCCAGATCCCTGGCACCTTTAACCCACGAATACCGGTCCAAGTTCGGCCAACCTGTGGGACACTCACACACATCTCCCCTGTGATACTACACTGCTCATTGGAACTCCAGTGTATCTTTGCCAACCTCTGGCACTTCCAGCCCGTGCATACCATAGTCCTGTCATTGACACTGGTTACCTATGTTCCCCCCTCATACCGATTATCCACACGGTTAATTGTAGGCACTAAGCCTGAGGGATCTCTCTACCAGTGCCGTCCCCCCCAACAGACGTCCGATTGATTCATTGCAATCTATATGTAACTTAGGCTGGCCATGCATGATACAATTTTCATACAATTTTCTGTACAATTTTCTTGAAATTTACCTTCAAGTATGTGGTACGAAGGCCTGCCTAATTGGATGCAAGTAAGAGTGTTGTTTAGCTTTGACTTCACATTGTGTGGTTTGTGGTGGATCTAACAGAAAATTGTACAACAAAGGTTGAACATGTATGGCCAGCCTTATACATCTTATTGTACTGTGCTGTTTGATTAATTGCAATCTAAATGTAAACTTATACATCTTACTGTATCATATTGTATATCACATGACTTGGATCATTTTTACCACCTCTCACTACGTTGGTTACACCACAAGTGTTATTCTATATACACCCTTATTTGCACTAACCACACCTCTGTACTCCTCTGCTTGAACCATAGTCTAAAACTGTGTATTATTTACACCAATAAAACACATTCTATTTCACTCGTGACCCTGTGGTTTCTTTATCCATCCTCAAAAGGCTCTCTTTTTGTCTATTGGTCCCTTCCAGTATAGCTTTTTTTCTGCTTTTGGACGTAGTGCCTGATGAATCCTTTCCATCCCAATCACAGTGGCTTGGGGTCTGTCTAGGAGACCATTCAAGATGGCCATGACCAATTGCTGTATTTGATCTTCCTCCACTGTTTCAGGGATGCCACGGACTCTGAGGTTATTTATGCAGCCCCTATTGTCCTCCATGTGTCTATGTCCTCCATGTGTCTATGTAAATCCCTCATTTGGAGTGTCTGGGCATCTTGCACTGTGTGAAGCTGGTGAATGTGTTCTTCTTGGTGAGAGGTAATTGTTTCCACCTCTTGTACCCTCTCAGTTATGGCTTGGATGTCATGGCGGAGATCCGATATGGCTGCTGAGAATGCTGCAGATAGGCTCTTCTTAATGTCTGGCTGCTACTGAGTGCAGATCTTGTAGGCTGAGAGATGTGTGTTGTGCTGGGGCTAGTGGCAGAGGGAGATCGCTTGGATAATAGGAGAAACAGAGCCGCTCAGGTGTATCAGTCCGACCTGGTGCTGGTAAGACCCGCCATCCGGATAAAGTGCAAAAGAAGTAGTGGAACCGCACTCAGGTAGATGAAAACAATTGGAATACTTTTATTCTTCAAATCAAATGTGGACAGACAGTGCAGGGAACAGGTAATCCAGGTTAACGCGTTTCACGGCGCACACAGCCGCTTACTCATAACCGTAGAGGGAGATCGCTTACCAGTGTTGTCGATTTCTGAGGTCCTGAGATGCAGCATAGCCGGAAGCTTGTGTGTTTGTCTGAGAAGATGCCACCATGCTGGGGGATTGTGTCCAGAATATCTTGGGTATTTGACAGCTCAATTGCTTGGCTGGTTCCCACGGGGAGCGCGAGTGGGATCCAGAGCTGTTGCGGGATTTCCCCATTGCTGTGTCTGCTCAGCAGTGGAGGCTCATTTGTTGTCCCGTTAGCTGCCGGAGCTCCGGTATTAGGCAGCCATTCTCCTCGGCCGTCAGACCACACCCCCGTGAATTATTCTTAGAATACAAAGCATTCTGTGAATAGGCAAAGGTGATAGAGGGGACCTATTATCCAGCCTAAGTGAAAGTGTAAATATTATAGTGATGACAGTGATACTTAAAGCGGAGTTCCGGGCACAAAAACAATATTTTTTTTTGTGCCCCTCCGCTAGGTAGACATCACCTGAAAAGGAATTGGATAGTTATTTTTTTTTTTTGTTTACTTACCTTGTAATTGAAGATCGAAGATACTCACCTCAGAGTACTTCCTCCCTCGGAGCCGCGGCTCACCCCGTCACTTCCTGTCTCGCTATGATTCCTGGGAGCTGAACGTCATAGCTCCCAGGAATCAATGCGACGGCACCGGCCCCGCTCGTCATTTCCGGGCGACGCCGCATTCCCCTGCTAAACAGCTTCTGGGCATGCCCAGAAGCTGTGGAGGAATGCGGCGCCACACCGGAAGTGACGAGAGGGGCCGGTGCAGGCGCATTCTGGGACAAGAAGACGCGGAAGAAGACACAGAAGAGGACCGCGCCGGCTTCAGCTGCCCACAAGAGAGATGGAAACGCTGTGGAAGAAATTTTATAAGTAAGTATTTCTTCTAAAAGGTAAGTGCGAACCGGGACAGATCAGAGGCTAGCCATTGTGGAATGTGCTAGCCCTGACTTTCCCGGGGGTATGTTTAGTAAAAAATGACTTCTGTGCCCGGAACTCCGCTTTAAAGAGACAAATGCCTCATGAGACTTAACTTATTTTTACATTACAGATTTAAATAAAAATGGCTGTGGTTCTTATTTTTGCTATGTTTATGTAATATGTTGCATTCAAACTCCTGTTAGATGGTTCTACAGTCTTAAGTCACATGATTCTGTGCCATATATTTTCTCTTTATCTTTTTGCAAGAAACTCTGCTACCGGTGTGCCAGCAACAATGCATCATGTAGAACAAATCAATAGGTTCACTTTAATTACCCCCCCCCCCCCCCCCTTGTAGCATATATTTTTCTCCCTTTCACTGTTACACTGGAAAGCCCTTTATAGGCTACAATCACAGCTTACACAGGTCCATGGTATCCCTGAGTGGTGCGTGATAATGCTAATTGGCCTAGTGCTGTCACATAACCAAGATATATGCCCCTCCATACCCAGTCCTGGGTATTTCCTTCAGGTTCCAACTCTTAAGGCATAAGTAGAGGAGCAAAGGAAAGCTAAGTAAATGCTGTTGGAGATGAAGTGGTGGGGTTAAAACAGACATTTTTCTTTTCCCTGAATAGGCAAAGCAAAGGTTTAATTTAAGCAGTGGATAGTATTACAATGATGCTTAAAGAGTCCTTGTCACCAGCTTAATCAATTGCAGGCAAAAGCATAGAAAATTAAGTATTTAAAATGCTTACTTGGTGTGTTTTCCTTTTATTACATGTTTTTTTTGTTCAATTGAAATTTGTGTAGCAGGTTTTTCAGGCATTGGGCCTGATGTGGGTCTGCCATTGTTATCGGTGACACCTTCAGCCCATTTAAGCTGAATACCCAAGTGTGAGATTTGAATGACCATTCCAGCATCTTTGGTTTGTATTCTTTATTTGATAATGGGGATTGGAGAAGGGAATGAGTGGGATACTCCTCTGGCTCAACTAGGTACAACTGGGACACTTTGCAGAATAATGCCTGTTAGCGCTGTCTTGATGCCAGCTGGATGCCGATCAACGCTTGCTGGCGCTTAAAAAATATTGACTTGCTGAACTGTGCTTGAATTTGACTTTTGACACTCTGGTTAGCTCAAAACGTCCTGGACTGTACTGAGACTTGACTCTTGACACTCTGATTAGCTCAAAAGTCCTGTAAACAGCTCCCCCCAGCCCTTCACTGACTGAGGTAGCTCTTTGTAACTGCTTGTGCTTGCTGCAAATCTCAACACTGTACACTGCACTCTGCACGCTGTACACTTGAACTCTTCAGGGCCCAACCACTGGCCTCCCCTATACACTTCAGGGTCCTCTCACTAGGGACCCCCTCTGAACTTCAGGGTCCTCTCACTAGGCACCCCCTCTAAACTTCAGGGTCCTCTCACTAGGTACCCCCTCTGAACTTCAGGGTCCTCTCACTAGGCACCTCCTCTACACTTTAGGGTCAACTCTGGCACCCCCTTTACAGCTAGCTGGCTCCTGTATCCTTTGGACCTTCACTGGAGTGGTCCCCTCTGCTAGGCAGATCCCCAGGGGTAGTTTACAGTACTCACAAACTGGGAATGCTTTCCTGAAACTGGACCCCCTCTGCTCTGCTGCTCAGCACACCGGATCCTCTCTGCAGCTCAGCTCAGCTCACTCAGTCCCCTCAGGCAAGCCGTCCGGGACACCCGATCCAGCCGTACTCTCCCTCCTGGGACTCTGCTTCCCGCCAAAGACACTGCATCATGCGCTCCTCTCAAACTTATACCCACTCCCAGAATCCTGTGCGGCAGAATCTGCCTTTCTGGGGTAGATACAGGCCTGAGTGTGCCATTGGCTGAGTTTCCTCCACTGCCCAATGAGAACCCTCTCATGGAGCACAGTGGGGAGATTTGCCAGTCTCAACAGCTACACCTGGGAGACATGACAGCCCAGCTGAAAATCATGGCCCTGCTGTAAGGCAGCTAAGGCCCACTATACTTTGCCTAGAACCTACCTTTTAGGGTGCTACATCTGCTTTTGATCTTAATAGGAATTGTTATTGCTCAGAGAAGAATAAATCCCTAATTTGGCCCTTCCCTTCTTGTGTATCATAGCCTTTTCCTCTTTTGGGAGTGCCTAATTACTGTCTTTGATTGCCAAGCTCCTCCACACCTTTTTAAACTCTTCTACATAATGTTTTATGTATTTGCCAGGGCAAAGCTCTTCTTACTCTTACTGATATTAGGAATGAAAGAGCTCAGCTATGAGGATAGATTAGAGGAACTGAGTTTATTCTCTTTTGAGAAGAGGAGATTAAAGAGGAATATAATCAACATGTATAAATATACAGTATAAGTGGTCCATATAGTGAACCTGGTGTTAAGTTTATCACTTTAAGGTCTTTACACAGGACAAGGGGGCCCTCTTTATATCTAGAGGAAAAGAGATTTCATCTCCAAATACGAAAAGGTTTTTTTCACAGTAAGAGCTGTGAAAATGTGAAATGGACTCTCTCCATAGGTGGTTCCGGGCAATTTTTCCCCTGTTGGAGCAAATTGGATCATGCTTCGCTGGGGCTTTTCACCTTCCTTTGGATCAACTGTAAGTATAGGATTGTGTATATGGGATTGTATGTTTTTTTTTTTTTTTCTTTTTTTTATTGGTTAAACTAGATGGACTTGTGTCTTTTTTCAACATTACTAACTATGTATGTTCAAGAGCTAAGGGGAATACTATAAAGTGTTACTTGAGTAACAGCTCTGAATCTGCTGGGGCTGCTGAAATTACATTCAAGAAAGTGGTGCCCAGAAGCAGTCTCATGCCCTTTGGATGTTTACACATGGCATGCTTAAATTAAAAAAAAAAAAAAAAAACTCTAAATGCAATTTTTTTCTATTTTGTCTGTTGTGTTTCTGTAAATTATATTGCCAAATGTCTTTGATTATTAAATAATATCTACATTTCTCAGAAATCTTATGTATATAAAAATATATTCATATCAAAAAAATAATGCTTTTGCAGTACCTGATGGTGTAGGTTTCAAAGATTTTCAACATGCAAATCATGGTCAATCAGATGACATCCCTAAAACCCAAGCACTTTTAAATGCAAATGTTCACCAAAAGAATATATTTAAATTATTTTTATTAAATTTATGAAAGACATAAAAACAATACAAAACAGTCAAAACACAGGTAGTATTCTTAAAATAAGTACAAGAAAAAACATTAAAAGTCCCGAAGGATTCCATATACCCCACAATATACATATAATAACCAGCTTACAGTACATAGAAAGAAGAAATAGGTTTAAGACAAATGGGGTGGGAGGAGGACCCTATTTAAAACACAGATATCTTTTCCAGATACCTTTCCCCGGCTTTCTCCCAGCTATAGTCTAAATTCCCCCCAACCTCTCCATCCAGTCCCCCCCCCCCCCAAATAATAAAGAGAGAGAGAGAAAAATCACTATAGCAAAACATAAACCAAGTGTAAGCTATTTATAATAATTACGAAAGAAATTCCAGGGGGACCCCTATGTGGCTAACCCCCCTAATTCTATCCATCACTTCCCATTCCTTGCTCTCAAAACCTTCCATCCCCCTTTCCCACCCATCTAATAACCCATTCTAGCCCAATTTTGGAATTCTAGTAAACTTTTTCCCTATACCCATTTGCTCTAAGTGGAAAAAAAGGGAGGGAGGGAGGGAGGGGAGAGAACCTGCACACCCCTAAGTCTCCAACCTGTGAACCCACAAAAAAAATGCACAGAGCTTTCAGGAGGGTCACCATTTTAATCATCCTGACCAACCAAGACAACCTACCGACAGATCTTGTTTGGTTTTATTGAGCAGATGTAGGTAATTATTTTGGTATAAGTCTGTTACTGATGCCAGTAGGAATATGCCCAAGTATTTCAGACTCTTCCGCTTCCATTCAAAGGGAAACAGAGGTTCTTAGGACCCTACGCTCCGTTGGGGGGGGGGGGGGGAGGAGATGTTTAGTATTTCAGATTTCTCTACATTAACTTTTAAGTTTGAAAGTTCTCCATATCTTTTTAGTTTAGCTAGAATATTAGGGAGCATCTGTATGGGATTAGATACATAGAGCATAATGTCATCTGCAAATGCGGATACCTTCTGTTGCTGTCCAGCTACTTCTATACCCTCAATTTTTTGATTTGCCTGGATTGGTTGCTAAAAGGGGTTCTAAAGATAACACAAAAAGTAAAGGAGAAAGTAGGCATCCCTGACAAATACTATTAAAAAGTGCAAAGGGCTGCGGGGGAGTCCCATTCACCAGTACTTGAGCAGTTGGTCTGCAGTACAATGCCTCCATCCATTTATACATACGTGGACCCAAGCCAACATATCTTAGTGTTGAGAGAATATAATCCCAGTCCAGTCTATCAAAGGCCAATTGATGGAAAAGGCACTGGTTTCTTTCCTTTCCTAGTTCTGTCCATTAGGAGAATAGTCCCCACTCCCCAATAGATTATAGACAATAGATTATCCTTTGCTTTCCTCCCAGGAAGACCCACTTGGTCTTTCTCTATTCAGTCTGACATAAAAGGCTTTAACCTCTCAGCCAATTTTTTTTATCATATAATTTGATATCTTTAATAATTAAAGATATAGGGCTGAAGCTAGAGCACAATGTTGGATTGTTCCCTTCCTTAAGAAGAAGTGACATAGGCCCCTAAAGCTTTAGTGCGTATCTCCAAATCTCCCCCGATAGAATTCATATTTGCCTGTAAATGAGGTATTAGTCCCTCTAAACTTTTTAAAATATAAAGACGTATACCCATCTGGGCCTGGGGTTTTACTAGACTTTGTACTGTTGACTGCCTGTTCTATTTCTTCTTTAGAAACCTCCCTCCTCCTTATCTAAGTTGATAGTAATTTCTTCTGAAAAGACTGGGAGTTTTGCCTTCTTTAGGTATTGTTCTATTTTATTTATTCTAAATTGGGTACCATCAGGGTTTTGAACATTTATCCCTTTATACAACAAATACACCAAAATATTCTAAGTGGAAAAAAGCTGTGCTGTGGTATAAAACAATAAAGGTGAGGCTGTGTACACAAAAGACAATAAAACCAGCCTTGAACAATAAATAAGCAAAATAAAGTGTAGTGCCAATATTAAGAATGCAAAAATTGTTGTATAATAATAGAAAGGAAAAATTCCAAAAGAAACAATGTTGGAATTTAGTGAAAAGTGCAATCTGCAAAGCAATGCCACTACACGTGAAGACTCTTCTTAAAGTGCTCAGATGTCTATCCATCAACATTAAGTGAATTTAACACTCACCAAAACATATGGCTACCATTACAGCAGCGTATACACCTGTGATAAAGTGGAGGTCCCACGGGAGTCAATGTGGTAAATCACCAATGGCAACTTCTGCTGTACTCTAACTAGGGTAAATAAAGCTTGCCAAGAGTGATCTCCAATAGTGTATGTAGTATGTTTCTTATCAAAAACATGGAAAGTAGGTTATATGGTTTCCATTGGCATAGGTCACATTAGTGCTGTTAGTTCAAGGGTTTCCAATTCCAGAATAAAAGTAGAACATGCTGCATTTTTCCTTCACTGGACTGTACTGGAATGTGGTAAAATGCATCAAAAATGCACCGGAATGCACTGGAACACATCTAAAACACATCAAATGCATCATACCCAAGTACAATGAAAAAAGAAGAAAAAAAGCATCCGGAAACGCAATAAAGATGCATCAAAAATGCACCTCAACAGATCTGGAGTGCGTTTTATGTGGTGTGAACCAGCTCTAAAAAAAAAAAAAAAACAGGAGACTCACATGGAAGGCGGCTGCTGACTCGGATTTGTCCAGTGACATGACAAAAGCACCAGAATTTCCACCCCTCTTACCAACCATGACTCATCTGCTGTCAGTGGGATTTCCTGCTGACAGCAGAATGAAAACACAAGTACCAGTTAAAAAAAAAAAAAAAATGAATGCCCCCCTCCCCCAATCCATACCAGGCCCTTTGAGCCTGGTCTGGATTTTGAGGAGAACCTCATAACAAAATGTAAAAAAAATTGTGGGCCCCCCCCCTCCTAAAATCCATACCAGACTCTTATCCAAGCATGCAGCCAGGAAAGCCAGAAAAGGGGAGGATGAGTGATTGCTCCCCCCCCAAACCATACCAGGCCACATGTCATCTATGGAGGGGGTGCATTGCCCCCCCAAAGCACCTTGTGCCCATCCATGTTGATGAGGACAAGCGCCTCTTCCCTCTAACCTTTGTCCAGTGGTTGTGGGGGATGTGAGAGGTGACTTATTGGAATCTGGAAAGGGGGCCCCCACATCCCATCCCTCCCATGTGAATAAGTTTGGGGTAACACAATGTCCACAAAATCGCATTCCTGCTATATGTCACTGATTGCTGCCATTACTAGTATTAAAAACGAAAAATTCCAATATCCAATAGGTTATAGATTCTATAACGTTCGCATAAACCAATCGATATATGCTTATTGGGATTTTTGTTACCAAAAACATGTATCTGAATGCATATCGGGCTAAATTTATGAAGAAATTCTGATTTTTTTAAATATTTTTATAGGATATGTTTTATGGCAGAAAGTAGAAAAAAAATTATTATTTTTTAAATTGTCTTTATTTGTTTATAGTGCAAACAATAAAAATGCAGTGGTGATCAAATACCACCAAAAGAAAGCTCTATTTGTGGGGGAAAAAAATTACACAAATTTTACAAAATTTTGAGTATAGCGTTGCATGATTGCACAATAGTTAAAGTAATGCAGTACTGCAAAAAGTGGCCTGGTCATGAAGAGGGGTAAATCTTCCAGAGGTCAAGTGGTTAAAAAAAATAAAAAAAAGTAGAAACATAGTTATATAGTTAGTTAGGTTAAAAAAAAAAAAAAGACAGAAGTCCATCTGGCTCAACCAATAAAAACAAAAAACAGTAAAGAAAACCCAACCAAACAATCCCATATACACAATCCTATACCTGCAGTTGATCCAGAGGAAGGCGAGAAACCCCAGCAAAGCATGATCCAATTTGCTACAACATGTCCCATTATGGAAATCCAGCATCAATCACAATGAACACCGACCCACATGAAAAGCAAAAAAATCCAGAACAAAAACGTGTCCTGTCAAGAGACACTCACAGAACGACAGGTAATCATGGCAGCGGGGTCACTCTTCCTTACTAAATGCAAATATCTACTTGCACATAGCTTACTGCAGTGAACACTGGTGCCAAGATGGAGTAAACTCTCAAAGTTGGGGAAAAGCTACAGAACAAAGTCTGATTGATGCTGACCTGCACTATATAATGAACACTTAAATAATATCTGCTTTCAAATCCAAATATTTTAATTGGTAATCTAGGAGGGTTAGACCAAACCTGGTGCTTTGCCCTGGATGGCTGCAACATCTTAAAACAGTTTCAAGCATCTTAAAGAAGACTGCTGTGACACACTGATTTTAGGGACAATGTTTTACCTCTTGCATCTCTATGCTAGCTGCCTTGAACCACCCCATTTTACACCCATTTCCAAACAAGACACATCAAGGCTAAGGTGGTGGAGTGGAGGAAAAAAAAAAGGAGACACCTTCCCTATTCTTGATGAGCACTTCAAAAACTGTTAACTAGAAGTTTATGGCAAACTGTCACACCATTCATCTTACAGTTTGGTTTAAGGTATATATAATTAGAGAGGTTTAGTGCAGACTACACTTTTCCATCAATAATAATCCATAAATTGTACATGTACAGCATTGAGGTCATACATACATAGTTACATAGTAGGTGAGGTTGAATAAAGACAATAGTCCATCCAGTTCAACCTGTGTAGGTGTGTGTGGCTGTAATCATCTCACATAGCCCTGAATGTTCTGATCCTTGAGATGTAAGTCTAAGAGTCTTTTGAAAGCCACCATACTTCCCGCAGAAACCACCTCTTGTGGTAGAGAATTCCACAATCTTGTAGCCCTAACAGTAAAGAACCCCCCACGTTGCCTGAGGTTAAAACGCTTCTCCTCTAATCGCATTGTATGCCCTCGAGTCCTCATGCAATCCCTTCGTCTGAATAGCTGTTTTTCTATGCCGAGATCCCCATTGAGATATTTATAAATTGCTATCATGTCCCCCCTCAGGTGTCTCTTCACCAGGGAGAATAAATCAAGCGATTGCAGACGCTCTTCATAATTAAGGTCCTCCAATCCCCTAATCAGTTTAGTTGCCCTTCTCTGGACTCTCTCCAGCTCCAACACATCCCTCCTGAGGACTGGCGACCAGAACTGGACAGAATACTCCAGATGCGGTCGGACCAGAGTTTTATAAAGTGGAAGGATTATAGTCTTATCTCTGGAATACATCCCTTTCTTTATGCATGCTAATATTCTGCTGGCTTTGGCAGCTGCCGCTTGACATTGCATGCCATTGCCTAATCTATCATCAACCAAGACTCCCAGATCTTTCTCTATTTTTGATTCTCCCAAGGGTTCCCCTCCTAACGTGTATTGTGTTTTTATGTTTTTAGTCCCCAAGTGCAAAACCTTACACTTCTCCATGTTAAACCTCATTTGCCATGTCGTTGCCCACTCCGTTATTGCCCTGCCCAATTTTGTGTCATCTGCAAAAACTGATATCGAACTGACCAGAACACACAGGCAAGAAAATCCGTAGTTTAAAATTGTTCATTGCACATAATCAGTTACTGGCAGCCAGCAACATAATGTGTGCGAGACTATATGAAGCTTTTGGCAATCTGTTGCCCTAGGCAATGACCTTGTTTGGCTATGGAGAAATGTTTCCCTTTGTAAAATGATTTCATGCCGTGATTCTGGTCATATTATCTTGATCATATTCAGACTGTGTTATATATTTGTACTGCCTATTTCTTTGATTGCTCTCTTAACCTCCAAAATAGATGTTTCGGTTAATAGTAAAAAAAAATCCAATATAATAATTTGGTACAATCAATTCTATTACTGCTTCCTATGCATTTTAGAGGCATTACCAAGCTACTGAACAGTGGTAAAAGTCGCAAACAGGAAAACAAACATTCAAAATTCAAAACAAAGGTGCTGTGCCAGAAATTTTTTTTTCTATTTCACATAACTGCGCTGATAGCTTTTTTGCACAGGAAAACAAACATGTTTGTATCTAATTAATGGTAGAAGTAATGCTATAAACTGCTTACTATTTTAAAAATTGATAGTGGATGTACAGTGTATTCAACCACGGGCCTACTGGGCATAACTTAACTTGATATCATTTTTTTTAGATGGATAGAGCTTTCTTTTAGTGGTATTTAATTACCACTGGATTCTTTTTTTTTTTTTTTTTTTTTTTTTTGCCAAACAAACATAAAAAGACCAAACATTTTAGAAAAAAAAAAAAACACCTTTTTCTTTTTTTCTGTTATAACATTTTGCAAATAAGTAATTTTTCTTCTTCACTGATGTGCACTGATGAGGCTGCACTAATGGGCACTGGTAGACTGCACTGATGGACACTGTTGAGGCTGCACTGATGGACACTGATGAGGCTGCACTGATGGACACTGTTGAGGCTGCACTGATGGACACTGTTGAGGCTGCACTGATAGGGCAGCACTGATGGGCACTAATGAGGTGGTACTGATGGACACTGATAAGCTGCACTGATATGCACTGATGAATAGGTATGGATAAGGCTGCACAGATGACGTGGTACTGATGGGCACTGATAGGTGGCACTGATATGCTGCACTGAAATGCTGCACTGATGGAAACATATTGGCACTGATGGGGCTGCATTGATAGGCACTGATGAAGAGGTATAGATAAGGCTGCACTGATGACGTGGTACTGATGGGCACTGATATGCTGCACTAATGGAAATGGAAATGGAAATGCACTAATGGGGTTGCACTGATTCAGTACACTGGGCTGATTGGCAGTGTAAATGTTTGCTGTCACAGGTAAAATAGTTATTGGCTTTCCTTTTCTCACACAGTGACAGCGCTAATGAAAGAAAATGCCATAGCTGAACCTGCGATCTGTGCCTCTGTCACACAGTCCCCTCCCCCCACACACGTCAGTAAGCACCAGGCATATATTTAACCCCTTGATCACCAATAAAGTTAACCCCTTCCCTGCCACTCAGCAGCAGGGACTCCGATTTCCGCCTGCCACCCGCGATCGCTCCCCGCTGAGAGAGAAGGATGGTCAGCTGTTGTAAACACAGCTGACCGTTCTTCTCTCTGGAATGATCACAGAGCGCCTGTGATCCTTCTATATAGGATCACAGGTCTCTGTGATGATTTCAAAAGACCATCCCCCCATAGTTACAAACACTCCCCTAGATACATATTTAACCCCTTGATCACCCACTGTGTTAACCCCTTCCCTGACAGTGTCATTATTACAGTAACAGTGCATATTTTTAGCACTGATTACTGTAGTAATGTCACTGGTCCCCCCAAAAGTGTAAAAAATGTCAGTTAGGGGTCCAGTCTGTCCGCCACAATGTCACAGTCCTGCTAAAAATTGCAGATCGCCGCAATTACTAGTACAAAAAAGAATGTGAAAAATATTTAGTTTTTTTTTTTTTTTGTTTTTTTTCAGAATTGTCGCTCTATTTTTGTTTATAGCACAAAAAATAAAAATTGCAGAGGTGATCAAATACCACCAAAAGAAAGCTCTATTTGTGGGGGTAAAAAGAACATCAATTTTATTTAGGTACTGCGTCACACGACTGTGCAATTGTCCGTTAAAATAAAGCAGTGCCGAATCGCAAAAAATGGTCTGGTCATTAAGGAGGCAAATCCTTCCGGTCCAGAAGTGGTTAAACACTCAAATAAACATGCACATTTTCAAAGCGACTATAGACGAGGTAAGTTAGAGATAAGCACATTGGGATGGCTGGAGCAGAAATGACATTACAAAAGACTAATATTTATTATGAAAAGTGATATTCTATCCAAAAAGGTAAACTTAGCCTTTAAATCTGAATACATTGCTACCAGGTACATTTTAATTTAAGTAATCAATATACCCTTTTTGACTCCAAAGGCATGAATAGTTAAAAACATTCAGCAGTGTCACTTTGATGAAGTGGCATTTTAGTCTCTAATCGAAATGCCCATTTGGCTTGGCATGCAATTAGATGTGACATACATCTTTCTTCACAGCTGCCAAGATGTGAACTTATATTCATTTTGACAGTTTTATAGAAAAGTGTGAGACACAGACCGCAGAAAGCCCTCTTCTTAAATTCATAAACACCATTTTGCATAGTATGCACAAACAAAATAAATGTGTCCATCCTAAACCATTTCAAAATATAAGCAGTTCTTTTTTTTTTAGCTTTATCTTTGGAACTTAAGCTTTTATTTATATTTTAAAATATTACTTATGTGTGTTTTCTATCATTTGTATGTGCACTCCCTCCACAATAAAGGTGGACACATTTATTAAATTAGTGAAGGGGCCACCAATTCCTGTTTATAATTTGCAAAACCTGGAGTTAGCAGTGAATTCTGAATGAATATTGATACTAAACTCTTGACATTTTAAAGGCAAAAGTATCAGAAGTGGGGCTTTACCATGGGGGACATTTAACAAAGCAAAAGTTAAAAGATACAGGAAAGTGGGGAAAGGGCCAATTGAATTCAACTTTGAGGGTGATATGGGAAAAACACCAGTCCTGTCATTGGCTACAGCACAGGTTCCAGCCAATGAGTATTTGAGTGTAGCCAATCACAGAACGATCATGTGTCTTGCTTGTGAACATAGACAAAGGATATTCTGGGTTCTTCTCTTCCTGAGCCCTTTTAAGTTCAAGAAGAGAATAAAACAACACCACAGTGAGTAAAAGCAGCACATTTACACCTACACACACTATTTCGGCACATTTAAAAACGTGATCCCCCTCCATTAACCCTTTGATCACCCTTGTCGCCCACCCTTGTCACCCAGCTAGTGCCATTAGTGCAGTGCCAGTGTACAGCATTTATCACTGATCACTGTATTTGTGTCACTAGCAACATCAGATAGCAGCAGATTGTGCCAGCACTTTAGCCCTCATCACCCCAACAAGTGCAGTGTAAGTATAATTTCTCTGATCACTGCCACCTCTGATACACAAAACCGCAGTGTTAGCAAGATCAGGCCTGATCTCTCCTAACACTAGCTGTTCATTTTATTTCTAGTTCACAAGCAGTCTCTAATTGCTAGACAGGAGCTCTTATTCTCATTGTACCACTAGGTACCTGTAAAGTTAGAATCCAGAATGTCTCCATAAAGGTACTCTAGCGAGGAGGCCTACAGGATTTTGAGAATGTCAGATGAGAGAGAAGGGGAAGACTCATGAACAGAATCTGGCTTGGAATATGAACTTGTACAAAGCAGTGGCACCCTGACCGCTATCTCAGATGATGGAGAGCAGATCCCTAATAAAGCCAGGCGTACCCGACCTCAGGTTGCCAAAGTGCTATAAACACATAGTTATGCTCATTACTGTCAGTACTAGCACTGCACTACCTTTTGGTGATCTGGCAGACACCAGCAGCCTAGTACATCCTGGCCTATTAGACACCAGCATTGAAAGATCTCATGGTGAAACGGCAAGAATTAAAGCATAGACCCGTAGCGCCAATAATGTTTTTCAAGAGGTGCTTGCATATGTACCTGAATTGGCTGCCCCAGATTCAGTAGCACCCCATTCACAGCTCAGCCTGGGGTTTAGGTGGAAACAGCAAACTTAACAACGCCCCTTGTTTTTATTAGCTGTTTTTCAGTGAAAACCTTTACAATTTGAATGTGGACCAAACAAATGTTTATGCTTTACAATACACCACAGCCAACCAAAATTCATGATCTTCTGGATTCTTCTTCTGGGAGTGCTGTTTGTGGACTGTTATATATACAATTATTAAAAAAGAATAGCGCACACATGCAAAAGAAATGACTATCAAATATGGAGACAATCCATAAATAAAAATGGGGATTTGGTCCCACCATATGGCCATATCGTGTTCAAGCCCACCACTACGTCAAAGTACCCCATTATCAGTGGGTCCTACACTATCCATAAAAAAGGGGTGAATCCAGCCTCTCTAACCCTTGGAGATAACACTCCTTGCTGGGAAAGATGTGCTAATGCACTACAAGGGACTCCTCCTAAAAGCAGAAGCTTCTAATGGTGACCATACCATACACTTTTCTGGCAGAGATTTCCTCATCCACATCAATCAATGTGAATGAAGGAATCTGATGGGCTGAACAAAGAAAAAAAAAAAAATGAACATTACATGTATACCCAACATTGTGAGTGTGGAATAAAATCCTAATTCTGGCCATACATGTAATGTTTTTAAAGACCATAAAATGGCAGGACAGTTTACACCCCCCCCCCAAATGACCCCTTTTTGGAGAGTGGACACCCCAAAGAATTTGCTGAGAGGCATGTTGAGTCTTTGGAAGACCTATTTTTTTGGCCAAGGTTTTTGTAAAAATAAAAATAAAATTTTTACACAAATTTGTCACTTTACTGAGATCTTTTTTACACACATCATGGGTATACATGGAATTTGACCCTAAAACACATTTTGCTACTTCTTCCAAATATGGGGATACCATATTTGTGAGACCTTTAGGTTTTCAAAGGGTGTCATTTGCAGATTTTATTTCCTAGATACCCCAAGGTATTTTCTGAGAGGCATGTTGAAAATTTGGAATCTTTTGGAAGATCCTTTTTTTTTAAAAAGTTTTTGGGAAATAAAGAAATAAGGTAAATATGTCTTTTTTTTTTCATTTTTCAAAACCTTGTGACAAAAAATGAGATTTGAAAAATATTTACTATGCCTCTTATCAAATACCTTGGAGTGCCTATTTTCCAAAAAAGGGTAATTTGGGAGGAAGGGGAGGGGTGGGTGGTATTTGTACTATCTTGGCATTTCAAGGCCTCTAAAACTGTGATAGCTAGTCAGGAAGGGAAATATGGAAATTATACCCTTTAAAAACCTGAAGGCGGTCATTGGTTTTTGGCCCCGTATGTGGATAGGCTCCCAAAAAGTCTCACGCATGTAGTATTCCCATACTCGGGGAGAAGTATCAGAATGTGTTTTGGGGTGTAATTTCACATATACCCATGATGTAGGAGAAATATTACATTAAAGTGACAACTTTGTGTAAAAATAAAAAAAATCTATAATTTTTTTTTCATATTCCAAATACTTGTGCCAAAAGTAAAATCTTCCATGGACTCAACATGCCTCTCAGCCAATACCTTGGGGTGTCTACTTACCAAAAAGGGGTCGTTTTTGGGTGTTTGTACTGCCCTGGCATTTTATCACCTCAAGAAATGTGTTAGGTAGTCAGAAAGTAAAATCTGCGTAATTTACAGTATACAGTATATATCATAGTTTGTAGATGGTATAACTTTAATGCAAAACAATTAATATACACTTATCAGGATTTTTTTTAAACGAAAGACATGTAGCAGAATACATTTTGGCGTAAATTTATGAATCAATTTGATTTTATTGGATATGATTTATAATAGTAAAAAATATTGCTTTTTAAAATTTTCTGTGATTTTCATTTATATTACAAAAAATAGAAAAGCGCAGTGATGATCAAATACCCCCAAAAGAAAGCTCTACTTGTGTAAAAAAAAAATGACACAAAATTTGTTTGGGTACAGTGTTTCACTACCAAGCAATTGCCAGTTATAATAGCACAGTGCTGAATAGCAAAAAATTCTCTGGTCATAAAGGGGAAAAAAATTTTCGCAGGTCAAGTGGTTAAGATGTACCTTCAGCTATATGTGGTGTACACTTTTCACGGACAGTATCAGTGACATACTGTATATTGGATGTGTAGTTTTATTTTTATTTTTGTAACTTTTACATTTAGCTTGGGTTGAATGCAGCAGTAGCACTCCAATCTGTGTTATTTTAAAAGTCTTTTTAGGTCGTTTTGTTTGGGACACTATTTATCAATCAGTAATTGACCTGAATTAACTGGTGGAAATAACAGCTACAGCAGATCTAAAAGTTATAGTAAAGTTTTGACTTTAAATAAAATAAAACTGAAGCCAGGGGATGTGTCCAGCTGGCTCAGCGGATGGCAGCATAGCACTGAGCTATTCACCCAGCGCTTATAGCGGCTTCAGAACAAATTCAGAGCACACATTATAACTGAATATCAGCCTGTGACCTCCCTGCCAGAGTTCTGCACCATGTCCAAATGGAGGAAGCCAGCAAAACACTCACAGAAGCTAACAGACTTCTTATACACAGGGGGTCCAGTCTGCAGCCAAGATGGCACCGACGGCTCCTGGAACAGCACCATGAGGCTCTCCTCCTCTGCTCCTAATGGTGTCTCCATCCCTGCATCTCCTGATGGTGAGTCTTCTACCCCTTACTCACTGTCAACCTCCAGCCCTGCTAAATCCAAAGCAAGGAGGGATGAGACAGCTCAGTCCCTTCCTAATACAGCAGCTTTTGATCTCTCCCTGTCAGCTATTGAAGCATTTACAGCTGTTGATCTGCTCCCATCTCTGGAAATAAAAGCTTTAGCCCTTAGCTTTATACAAATTAGCAAGTGGCAAAACAGTTTACAGTGTATCTACCCCCCCCCCCCCCAAAGCAAGCTGGTCAACAGATGGGATCCTTCTATATAATAAACATGTTTTTACACTGCACTTTTACAATGTGTGCATTCATTTGAGCTTGAAAGGAATAATTCACTATAAATGACCTGAAACAGAGGACACAATGCTGTTTCTAACAATCTAACCTCTAGTGATGGACGAACAACTGCCGGGACGGTTCGCGACGGACCCCATTCATTTTAATGGCAGGCGAACATGAAAAACCTCCAGGTCATATTTGCAGCCACAAAATACTTACTAGCTGTGCACACATAGTCCCACAACATGGACACTGACATACCAGACGTATTGCTATTTGAAGAGTTGCCATGAAAATTTTATTTATTTTTTTCAGCAAAAAAAAATTATTTTTTTTTCTAAATCAGCCAGAACTGACAGCAGCCAGTAAATACATATCAAATACATGTCAAATACATATAGGGTCCATTCACACATCTGTAAAATGGGTCCGCATCCATTCCACAGTTTAGCGAAACGTTTACAGATCCATTGATTTTCAATTCCAGTCTGAAAAATTAGGCATTCACAGGATAAAGAAGTAAGTGTCAGCCAGTACAGGCCCCAAAAATTAGCCAACAGGCGTTCACCTGACAGCAAAGAACTTTGTATTCAGTGGCAGGAGGTACGTTAGGCATACACAGGATACAGAAGTAAGTGTTGGCCAGTACAGGCCCCAAAAATTAGCTCAAAGGCATTCACCTGAGAGCAAAGAACTTGGTTTTCTATGGCTGGAGGTACATTAGGCATTCACAGGATACAGAAGTAAGTGTCGTCCATTACAGGCCCCAAAAATTAGCCCACAGATGTTCACCTGACAGCAAAGAACTTTGTATTCAGTGGCAGGAGGTACGTTAGGCATACACAGGATACAGAAGTAAGTGTTGGCCAGTACAGGCCCCAAAAATTAGCTCAAAGGCATTCACCTGAGAGCAAAGAACTTGGTTTTCTGTGGCTGGAGGTACATTAGGCATTCACAGGATACAGAAGTAAGTGTAGGCCAGTACAGGCCCCAAAAATTAGCCCACAGGCCTTTACCTGACAGCAAAGAACTTTGTATTCTGTGGCTGAAAGTACATTAGGCATACACAGGATACAGAAGTAAGTGTCGGCCAGTACAGGCCCCAAAAATTAGCCCATAGGCTTTCACCTGACAGCAAAGAACTTGTTTTTTTGTGGATGGAGGTACATTAGGCATTCACAGGATACAGAAGTAAGTGTCGGCCATTACAGGCCCCAAAAATTAGCCAACAGGCGTTCACCTGACAGCAAAAAACTTTGTATTCTGTGGCTGGAGGTACATTAGGCATACACAGGATACAGAAGTAAGTGTCGGCCAGTACAGGCCCCAAAAATTAGCCAACAGGCGGTCACCTGACAGCAAAGAACTTTGTAGTTTGTGGCTGGAGGTTGCTGTGTGGAGCAGGGACAGACTGTATAGTGACACAAGTCGCTAGCTAATAGGTCCACAAAAGTCTTTTGTCAGTGTAGGTGACACTGTGTTGCTGTGTGGACAAGGGACAGACTATAGCAATTAGGCATTCAACGGACATAAAAGGCCTTTTATGTCACTGTATTTACCTAAGAAAGGGACCATGAATTGTTATGGGTGGTGGCGGATATTTGTGGGCTGTCATGAGGAATTTGAATCAAACATGGTCTACTGGTCACATGTGTTGAATTCCTCCAAGATCCATGCCTCATTCATTTTTAGAAATGTGAGGTAGTCAACACTGATTGCTCACGATCCCCCCTGCTGCCCTGAACATCTTTTCGGACAGGACACTGGACGAGGGGCAAGCCAACAGTTCCATTGAAAATTGTGCAAGCTCTGGCCGGAGGTCAAGCCTGCTCACCCAGTAGTCCAGGGGTTCATCACTTCTCAGAGCGTCCACATCGGCCGTTAACCCGATGTAGTCGGACACCTGTCGGTCTATGCATTCCCTGATGCTGGAGCCTTTGCAGTCATCGCATAAGTCACGGTAAGCCCAAAACTCACTTAGGGACGATCCGCTGGACGGATGGAAAATAGGGTTTCCATCCCTCCAGATTTGATGGATTGGATCAGATGTCATCGGACATGTCTCCGCTGACATCCGATGCTCCATAGACATGCATTGGGGGACCATTCAGATCCGCCAAAAAAACAGACAGGCGGATCTGAACGGTCGGCCTGTGTGAAAGGGGCCTAAGAAGGCACCTGGACTCCCATCACCGAGCCCAGTGGGAGCAACGCCATCAGAACCCACAAAGCCACACTCCAGGCTCTCACCGTCCAGCCTCTTCTCCTTCTCTCACGTTTTTCTAGAAAAAGGCAGGTTCAAGAGTAAAAAAATATGATGCCGGATAACCTTTTTGCCCAACGGTTGATCGATGGCTTGACGGAACTGATAGCCGCCAACTACTGCCATATAAACTGGTGGACTCGGAGGCCTTTCAAAAATTTGTGGCCATTGGAACACCACTATGGAAGGTCCCAGGAAGGAAATATTTCTCGCAGAAGAGCATCCCAGAGCTATATGGCCATGTTCAGCAGCAAGTGAATGTATCTCTACCACACAGTGTTGGTGCCAAGATATATCTGACCACAGGCACGTGGTCTAGCAAACACGGGCAGGGTAGGCATATAACTTTTACTGCCCACTGTGTGAACCTTCTGACGGCCGTCAAGCATGTAACCCGTGGCACCCGTGTAGATTTGGTTTTACCACCACGGATTGCATGCAGGTCTGCCTCTTCTTCTTCTCCTCCTCCTTCTGCCGCTGCTACCATCTCTTCCGCTGCGCCGCCCAAGATCCCCAGAACCTATTCAGCATGCCTGGTGAGACGTTGCCATGCTGTGCTGCATCTGTTGTGCCTGGAAGCCAAGAGCCACACTGGTCCTGCACTCCTTTAAGCTTTGCGTTTACAGGTAGATCGGTAGCTAACACCGCTCAATTTGACAGTTGGTAAAGTGGTGTGTGACAACGGTGCCAACCTGCTGAGCGTGCTGAAACGGCAAAATTACACACGTGCCATGCATGGCACACGTCCTGAACTTGCTCGTGCAGTGATTCATTGTCAAATACCCTGCGGTCTAGGACATCTTGTGGCAGGCCAGGAAAATCTCTGCCCATTTCAGAGATCTTACACAGCCATAGCTCGCCTTGCTGACATTCAGCGGCGACACAACCTGCCCGTCAGACGTCTTATTTGTGACTGCCCGTCGCGATGGAATTCGATCTTGTATATGCTTGATAGGCTGCTCCAGCAGAAACGTGCAGTTAACGACTACCTGTACGAACTCTGCAGCAGGACAGGTTATGGGGAGCTTGGTTTTTTTTCACCGCGCCAGTGGCTACTCATGCGCGACGCATGAAGACTTCTGCGGCCATTTTATGAGATCACCAAACTGGTCAGTCGCAGCCAGGGCGCCATCAGTGACATCGTACCTTACACCTTCTTTCTGGAGTGTGCATTGCGTCGTGTCATTGATCAAGCCATCAAGGAGCAGGAGCAGGAAGATGAGGAAGTCGCATGCTGGATGAATATAGAAAGCATATTATAGTGGATTTGTATTGTGCAGCATTGTGACTGGTGAGCTGTTCTGCAGCGATACTACAACTACAAAGAGTGACAAACGCAATTAGAAAAAAGTATTATAACTGGTGTGATAGACCAGTGGCCCCCCAAAACGACAGATTGAAACCGGGGGGTTATATAACAATATACTTTCATAATAGTGTATTTGGGTACTGCAGAAATTTTGCCTCTGCATCATCGACGTCACCTTCCCCACCACTAACATTAGAGATCTCGGAGTAGGAAGCAACAGCGGGGACCAACCTCCTTGGACTGATCTGGGTACTGTCGTCAGAGTGCTGAGTGGCAGCTGTTGCTACCTCCTCTTCCTGATCGGATGCCAAGAATGGCTGCGCATCGTAAATGTGGGGGGCCACTAGTATATCACACCAGTTCTGAGTTAACTCAGCGAAAGAGGCAAAATCTCTGCAGTACCCAAATACACTGTTATGAAAGTATATAACACCCCGCTTCAATCTGTGTCACTGACAGTCTGTCCCTGCTCCCCACAGCAACCTCACCCTACGCTGACAAAAGACAGAATATAGACAGTACACCTATACCAGTCATTTAAAGGACTTTTGTGGACCTATTACCGAGAGATTTGTGTCACTGACAGTCTATCCCTGCTCCCCACAGCAACCTCTCCATACACTGACAAAAGACAGAATATAGACAGTACACCTATACCAGTCCTTTAAAGGACTTTTATGGACCTATTACCAAGCGATTTGTGTCACTGACAGTCTGTCCCTGCTCCCCACAGCAGCCTCTCCCTACACTGACAAAAGACAGAATATAGACAGTACACCTATACCAGTCCTTAAAAGGACTTTTGTGGACCTATTACCGAGTGATTTGTGTCATGACAATCTGTCCCTGCTCCACACAGCAAACCTCTCCCTACACTGACAAAAGACAGAATATAGACAGTACACCTATACCAGTCCTTAAAAGGACTTTTGTGGACCTATTACCGAGCAATTTGTGTCACTGACAATCTGTTCCTGCCCCACACAGCAAACCTCTGCCTACACTGACAAAAGGCAGAATGTAAAATGGCAGCCAAATAAGGTCTATTTATAAGGTAGGGGGTATGTCCATGCGCTGAAATGTCTCAATTGGCTGTCCTGTACCACCTGATGGATGTGTCATGGGTCAAAGTTCTTCACAATGTAAAAGAATATGGCGGCCGCGAACATCGCCATATGTTCGCATGATCAGCAGACAGCGAACGAAGCGAACGAGCAAAGTTCACCGCGGACCGACTGCTGGGCGTACCACAAGGCCATCTCTACTAACCTCTAGAGATGTCCCGAACTATTCGCCGGCGAACAGTTTCCGGCGAACATCGCTTGTTCGCGTTCGCCACGGCGGGCGAACATATGCGATGTTCGGTCCGCCCCCTATACATCATCATTGAGCAAACTTTGACGCTGTACCTCACAGTCAGCAGACACATTCCAGCCAATCAGCATACCCTCCCTCCCAGACCCTCCCACCTCCTCTCCTATAAAAAAGCAAGGACAGCATCCATCTTAGATTCATTCTGAAGCTGCAGAGTTAGTTAGAGCAGGGAGAGTGCTGCTGCTGCTGAATTAATAGGGAAATCATTAGCTAGGCCAGTGTTCTGTGTCCACTCCTGCTGTAAGGACAGCGTCCTGACAGCACCCCAAAAAGCCCTTTTTAGGGCTGGTATATCAGTCTGCTTTTATTTATTTTTTTCTATATATATACAGACTGTACTGTGTGCACACCACTCATATAGGGTGGTACAGTACCTTGCAGATAAAACATTCATTTAATTTTTCCTCTGTAATATAATTGCAGTTGCCTGCCAATGAGTGTCAGGTCCACAGACTGTACTGTGCCCACAACCCACCACTCATATAGGGTGGCACAGCATCTTGCAGATAAAACATTCATTTAATTTTTCCTCTGTAATATAATTGCAGTTGCCTGCCAGTGAGTGTCAGGTCCACAGACTGTACTGTGCCCACTGCCCACCACTCATATAGGGTGGCAAAGCAGCTTGCAGATTAAAAAAGTCATTTAATTTTTCCTCTGTAATATAATTGCAGTTGCCTGCCAGTGAGTGCCAGGCCCACAGACTGTACTGTGCCCACTGCAAAAGGACTGTTTGCGGTTTTTGGGGTGCGTTAAACGGGGAGTTTGGTCTGTCAGAGTTTGGTCTGTCACTGTGAAGCGGGCGTAACCCTTACACTACCTGATCGATACAACATCATACCTGATCGTATTCACACACTGGATGTTTTAAAGCACGTTATTCCAAACAATTTAGGAATGTTAGGTGATTTATGCCCTTTATGGATTAAAACCCGACTCTGCGTCAACTACGTGATTTTCCATGGGAGTTTTGCCATGGATCCCCCTCCGGCATGCCACAGTCCAGGTGTTAGTCCCCTTGAAACAACTTTTCCATCACTATTGTGGCCAGAAAGAGTCCCTGTGGGTTTTAAAATTCGCCTGCCTATTGAAGTCTATGGCGGTTCGCCCGGTTCGCCCGTTCGCGAACATTTGCGGAAGTTCGCCGTTCGCGAACATAAAATTTTATGTTCGCGACATCTCTACTAATCTCATCCACATACAACTCCCAGAATTTGAGAGGGGTAAAACATTCCCCTTGAAGCCTGCCTCGCTGTCTATCTTGTCCCCACCACCAAATCCCCAACCCTCATTCTTCTTTTTTTCCTTCTCTACCTCCTGTTGCCTCTGTCTCACAAGGATGGAGGAAGTAGACAAAAGATCCTGCTAACCCTATGACAGTAGCATGTTCTCCTCTTCCTCCTGCTGCTTTGCCTCCAAGGCCCAGTCTATCACATCATAGAGTGTATGCACCAGGAGGAACATGAAAGGGATCATCCCGTCCTCATCATTGCTCACTATTTTGGTAAGCTCTTCAAAAGGTTCCAAAATGCTGCAAACACCCTGAATCATTGGCACAGTGAAAAGAACCTCAGCTTCCCAGACACTGTCCTTGTACAATAAACACGCAGAGACTCAATGGTGGCATGCTGCTGCAACTACTGCAGCATGGCCACTGTTATGTTCCATCATGGGGAAGTTGGCAATTAGCATGTAGCTCATGTTCTGTCAGGCTAGCCATAGCTGGTTATGACCACCTAAAGTGGCCAAAAATTCTTCTGATCCAATAAAAGACCTTCTGAAGACTCAGGTCCTCATGATAAGTTGCTGCATCCACAGATTAAAGTGGAACTTTACTCTCCCGATCAGCATTGACTATTTTTAATCCGTATGCTCCTAGCATTCCCAAACAGATAGAAAAGTATGTGGTATTTACTTTTTTATATTTCTTCAGTTACTTCCTGGTTTTTAGGCTTAGGTAAATAATGTCATAAATTCTAGTAGTCTTCAGGGCGGAAGAACGGGTTGAGGGGTTTTCTCAGCTAAGTACACCCCTTGCATGCAGGCCTGGCCTTGGAGTAGATGGATTCCAGGAAGTAAATGCTATTTGAATAATTTGCTCTTACACAAGATGGCAATGGCCAGAAATGCTAGGAGGTGTTCAAAATGATTTCTCAACAAAACAAAGGATGGAGTCAAGGATTGATGGGTGAGTTTGTTTTGAATTTTAAAAATAAATTAAATAAGCATTTGTGGCTTGTGGTGCTCAGATGAAGCATGGTTCCACTTAATGGGCATGTGTCAGTCAAGGTACATATGTGATTTGTTCCAAAGCAAAGGGTAAACAGCAGATTAGCTCTTTTGTCACACATGATCTTTCAAGGCAGAAGATGGAGTGGGGTCAGCCACCTCTCAGCCTGGGCCTAGTGAGCTTTCAGCAGCTCTTTACGAGTGTTACTTTTGTCCCTCATGAATACAAGTTTCAATCCAGTATAACAGCACTAAGCCTGAGATCCTGTACATACTCTTGGGTTCTTGGGGGGACTGCTTGTTTGAAGAGTTAGAGGAGGAAGCCAGTGATAAAGAGTTAGTACAGGTGCCTCTGTTGTCACCATTGGATAAGACACATGGCAGTACCCAAACCTACAGCAGTACTCCTTGTTCCCTCCTCAACATTATTCACTTCTTGACATAGTGTATTCTAAGTCTTTGAAGCACCTTGTATGCCTGTCACTAGAGGCCACTAATTTTGCAGCAGATGTAAAAAGGAGGAGGAGGATGAGGGGGAGTGCATGATTTTTTTTCTGCTGACCTATCTCATTGAGGTGTTGCTCCCACTGAGCTCTATGATACAGAGGCAAGCGTTTCCTCATGCAGGTGGTACAGGCTTGTACTTTTACCATGGCTGATAGACTGCAGGCAGTGGCTGCAGAACACAATTGTTCTGTTGGTAGCATATACAGTATGTTAAAAACGATCTTACTATAGATCTCTGTGGACCGACCCTGGGGAAAGCAATTGCCTGCACCTGTGGGTTAGTGTCTCCACAAAAATTAGGATGGCTTCTCCCTCCAGTCTTCTGAAGACTACCTTGAATAAGTCATCTCTCACTGTTTTTCTACCTCTCCCACAGAATTGTCCTCTTCTCCAATCTCTGGCATCTATGGATGGTCTGCCACCTCCTAATCCACAACCTCC
This sequence comes from Pelophylax lessonae, assembly GCF_965119305.1. NCBI lineage: Eukaryota > Metazoa > Chordata > Amphibia > Anura > Ranidae > Pelophylax > Pelophylax lessonae. The sequence goes on along the minus strand of NC_138772.1, from coordinate 266,704,389 downwards.
TATTCACTTGAGCCCACTTTGCAGTCACAGTTGCTGGAAAATCACTGCCCCTTGCTGCTTCCTGCATGATGTCCCCTCTTTCTATGGTCTTCCTGATCCTCAAAATTTGATAGGATGAATGCTTACACATGACCAAGATCATCCTTCCACAGCACGTCATGGATTGCGTGATCAAAAAATTCCACCAACTCATTATTGCCACTTTGTAGAGCTATAAAAGGTTTTATCACAATAAAATAAGACATTTTATACTGCCCACCCTAAAACAATTAAACAACAAAAAAAGTGGCAAGGAGGTGCCCAGCAGCAAAACAGCAACCACAGTTGTTGCTGAGACAGACAAAAAGGTAGTCCTAAAAAGGACTCTTGGGTCTCTGAATTATAAACTCAGGGGGCAGACAAGAATATGTAGCCCACCACAATGAAATCCACAGCAATTTAGTGCAATATATTTCCCCAGAACTGCAAATGTCGAACTGTGATAGTGGTAAACCCGAACGCCCTCCCTACTCCACAGTAAGGAGACCAAGGACACTTTTTATTCAGAATGAAAAAATAAATACTGTGATAATAAGTAAAATAAAAATAAATATTGTGAATGACACTATGAACTTTGGGACACTCAGTAGCAGTATTGGTGCATCAGCTTATACCAATTGTTACTTCAGTTATAACCGCTAATATGCTATGGATCAGGGCTTTGGGCAACAACAAACTGCACGTCTATAAGTCTACATGCTGTGTCTACATAACAAAAGAAAGTGCTGAGCAGGGAGGCCATGGTCTACCTATGCCTCTGAAAGCCAATTTTTAGTTTTGAGTGGATTTTATTTTTAATGTAACTCAGCGTAATGTGACATAATATTTAGCATTGATTATTTGCATTCTCTTTTCCTTCAAGAAGACTGCAGACCAGTGTTACATGAGCAAATGTGTCTTCATATCTGAATATACTGTAGCTGCTCCACCCTATGCTTATGCATTTATTATCTACTTTTAAGTAGACAGTGGCTGAATGAGGAGCAGCAGAGTGGAAGCATTAGGTAGAGAGAAAAAAAGTGGGTGACCTTGGTAAGGTTGTGAAAGGAATGCATTCTGACAGTGTACCTAAAATCTTCTAAATCCTTCTGCAATATAGCAGTAGCAAAGTGAGCCCCAAGGAGATGGTGGTCTTGGGGAAGTCAAGATTTTTAGCACCAGAATAAGGTGGCTTTTATCACAGAAGAGATAAATTCACACCTTGTGAAAGAGTATCAGTATCTGTAAATGCAGCACATTACTAAACTGTATGCATTATCTTGAAAAGTTTTACTTTTCACTAAAATAGATTATCTATGCAGAGCAATAAACCAGACTTTATAAATGGGCATGATCTGCTTAATTTATCTTGACTTTGCAGGTAAACAGAAATTGTTCTAATACTATTTGCAAATAAATTACGAGTTTGTTCTCAGTATAGAGTTACAGATTTTTTATAACCAGTAAGCTGTTATTAGAAGTGTTTATACCTAATTAAAAATTACTTTGACTATCAAGTAAAAATATTTTTGCATTGGATTTTAAAAACACCTTTCCTGAGAATAGAAGACTAAGCATTTAATTAACAAGTTGCAAATTCTATGCACTGAAATATTCACAGTTAATTTATCTAACTACCCCGCCACCATGAAGTGTGTTATTTTTGCAAGAAGCTGCATCTAACTGGGATTTTTGTATCTTACTACTGTAAAGGGTAATGAAACTCAAAGTAAAATTGCCAAATATAATCCAGTCTTTGCTACATGTACAGCTGCATGTATGGTGAGACCAACAATACTAACATGTGGGTAAACAATCAACAAATAAAGTTGTTAAGATTAAATGCAATATTTCATGGCAAGCACTTAGTTGCATCCCACAAGTTGCATTTAAAGAGGAAGTAAACTCGGCAATAAAAATCAAACTTTTAACATGTATGAAACATATATGCAATATAATTACATTACACATACATTGTAAGCATCATACATGTTTAAAAGTACCTTTTTTTCAAATTTAATGTATCTTCTACTTCCTGTAATAGGCAGCGCCATGTCTTCTCCTGTTTAATCGTACCCCCGCTGACGTCATTTCTGCCCTTACTGCATTATTTGCCGAAATCTCGCGCAGACTCTCTATGAACGACTGGCTCTCACTGTCTAGGAATGCTTCACTTACTCCCCCTCCCCCTGTCAGAGAGATAAGATAGCTCGGGAGAGGAGAGGAGCATCGCGAGACTTCAGCTGTGCCGTTCTCATTTACTCCCCCTCCCCTTGTGTAACTTCTCATGGTCACTCCCCTGTGAGAGAGAGACACGGAAGCTGACAGGGAGAATCGCGAGACTTTAGCCATGCCGTTTTCAGATAGACCGGAAGAACTCAGAGATCCTTTACTTACTGAAACGGCATGCAGACTGTGCCGTTTATTGGATAGCAGACTGGGCATGCGCCCATGACGTCATGAAATATTACAGGAAGGATTACTGGAAGAATATAAAAGTAAGAAATCTTTTACATCCACCAATCGATTGCTGTGTTTATGCTGATTACAATGAGCCTAAGTGAAAATTGTGAGTTTACAACCTCTTTAAGGGGGCCCTCTTTTATGGATGCAATCATTTCCAGATGGCAGAGTGTTGATGCCTAGTGTGTGCACACAGGAGAGATGTGAGGATCTCTCTGTGGACTTTAGTGTTGCTCCAGTATTGGTGGCTGCCAGTCACCAGATTGTGCTGAACCTGGGCAGTACCTGCTGTGCCTTGAAAAACAAACTAACCAATTCCTTGCAGCTTTAGTTGATAAATAATATTAGGCTGTGTCTGTTATGTTGTTGTTACTGGGAGCTTGGGATGTCACCAGAATAGGTCAGAGCTGACTTACTGCATTTAACAGCCTACATCTATGCATGAACACTGAATGCAAAATTAATCTTATGTAGTTGCCTTGCAGTCAAATGAATGACAAAATGTGATAATGCAGCACACATAATATTACAGCCGCTACACAGTCTACTACTACATACAGTACACTGTATTGTCAAAAGTATTGTGGCACATGAACTTTTATGGCATCCCAGTCTTAGTCAGTAGGGTTCAATATTCAGTTGGCCCACCCTTTGCAAACATAACAGCTTTGACTCTTCTGAGAAAGGTTTAGGAGTGTGTCTATGGGAATGTTTGACCATTCTTTCAGAAGTGCATTTGTGAGGTCAGGCACTGATGTTGGACAAGAAGGGCTGGCTCACAGTTTCCGCTATAATTTATCCTATAGGTGCTCTATCGAGTTAAGGTTAGGGCTTTGTGCACTGATCCAAATCATTTGGTGGATGGGGGGTTATGGTGTGAGGTTGTTTTTCAGGGGTTGGGCTTGGCCCCTTAGTTCTAGTGAAGGGAACTCTTAAGGCATCAGAATTTCAAAACATTTAGGACAATTTCAAGCTCCCAACTTTGTGAGAACAGTTTGGGGATGGCCCCTTCCTGTTCCAACACGACTGTGCACCAGTGCACAAAGCAAGGTCCCTAAAGACATGGATGAGCGAGTTTGGGGTAAGGAACTTGACTGGCCTGCACATAGTCCTGATCTCAACACGACAGAACACCTTTGGGATGAATTAGAGCAGAGGCTGCAAGCCAGGCCTTTTGGACCAACATCAGTACCTTACCTCATAAATCCGCTTCTGGAAGAATAGTCAAACATTCCCATAGAAACACTCCTAAGCCTTGTGGACAGCCTTCCCATAAGGGTTAAAGCTGTTAGAGCTGCAAAGGGTGGGCCAACTCAATATTTAACCCTATGGACTAAGACTGTGATGCCATTAAAGTTCATGTGCGTGTAAAGGCAGGTGTCCCAATACTTTTGGAGTGAAAAATTCAAACGGCGCTAACAAATAAAACTGAGAAAGTTGCTCAAAATCATGTATAAATAAAGTGCAGCGCTAAAAAAGCAAACAAACAGTCCATTGAAGGTATTGAAAATTAAAGGTGAAATTAAAAGATTTTGGTGAGTCCCAAGTGAAGAGGTGAGGTTGACGGTCCGAAGTGATATGAGTGATCAAGGAAGCAGATAGGTCCCCACACCATCGGGATATAAATTAAATGCGCTCACCTGAAGTTGTAGACCCAAAATACCATACAGCAAATGGGTCATGAAGGCTTAAGATGTTAACCATAGGTCACCCCGGCAAAAGCTGCATCACTGGATGTTCCAATATATGACCGTGTAGACCTGAACAAGGATGGCTGGATCTCCCAGTTTAGACATTCACATGTGGGGATAAGCCAAATGACACAGACATAGTGTAAAACTGCTAACTGACCATTTATTGAAAGATGTATATACACTTACAGACATCCGATGACAACAGCACAATCAATAGGAATGAAGTTATGTAGTATATGGCATGGTCTTGACGCGTTTCATCACATCTGACTTTCTCAAAGGATATTGCCTGTCCCAATACTTTTGACAATTAGTATAGGTTACATATGCTGAGTGCCGGTTCACATATATGGGATGTGGGAGCCCTGCGAATCCCCTGCGGGTTCCCACATTGCATTCAAATTGCAGTCAGTTCACTCTGCCGTATGCGAATCGCTGGGGGTGGCAATACAAAGTTAACAACACCCCCAGATCAGTTTGCATATCGCAGTGCGAACTGTCAGTTTGGACATGAATTGGATCACATAGTTGTGAACCACCATGCGATCCGATTCTGCTGTGGACCCAAAAAAGGGTCCTGTGCGTGTTCTGTCCGAATCCAATGCGAATTCAGCCATATAATCTGTATGGTTGAATTTGCATTACACAGACATCACATGTGATTTTCAGAGCAGTGTGCTCCAAATCCCATGCGATGTCTGTCATCCCTATAGTGTAAACCAGGACTTAATATGTTAAGTACTACGCTAGTCACATTCTTGTGAAACTAAATCAGTCAGTGCCTATTTTCCACAAAACCAAAAAATAAGTAGCTATCAAATGCTAATAAATAGCAATCACTTGAGAATCAATTGCTACAGGGTGCCTCTGGATTCCATAAAATACAATACAAAATCCAGGAGGGACACCTTTTAAATCAGTTTATCCATTTCTCATCTATTCTGGATATTTGACTGCTTGAGTATTTCCAGGTATCCATAAAAGCCATGAGAGGCGTAAGCTATAAAACGACCTTGCACAGCAGTACAAATATCACTGAATGACAGTAAAAGGCTATTCAATGTCGTATATGAGGTATTGCATTTTGAAAGATCCAATTAAATTTACCTTGGTTTTTAACATTTATTTATCCTTTGCCAACCATTTGGATAAAGAGAAAGTAATCAAATTCCCTTTTTAGCACTCAGCCTTCATTTAAACAAGAAATAGACATGGAACAGATGCTCCCTACAATCTATAACAGATTATTTCTTGCAATTCAAATATCCTTAACCCTTTGCGTGTCAAAGATGCATTCTAAACTTTATTGTTGTCCTTCTCTTAGCTAGCACTATTGGAACACACAGATGTTTTTAAATCCTTATAGCACGACACATATTATATATTCCTAAACACATTAAAGGTTTAGAAAAAATTTAGAAGCATTTATGTATTTCAGAAAAAAAATCATTAAAAAAAGTCCCTCATTGATAATCCATTCAAACAGGAAATGTGTAGTGCTATGGTGTATAAAATAAAACATAAATTCATAAATATTCTGTTATACTGAACTGCCAGTGTCCATTGGCCATCTTGGAATTTGGACGTTTTACATTGGAACAGAGCTTTTTGATGCTTTCAAACTCTGTGAGTGTCATTTTTTTAAAATAAAAAGTTGATTTGAATTTCTCACAGATTGGGCCCCCTGGCTAAATGACCTCAGAAGTGTCCCAATTACCTAATAGTGCTTGCTTGCTTGCTCTCAAGTGTATTTTGTGCACAGCACCAATGATCCTACTCCCAGCAAGGACCATAATAATTGACTCTACTCCTCAATATATTATATACCTCTTAGCCCTATTGAACTCACAATGCACTGTTATCAATTTGTCTCTCTATCCTTCGTCTGATACCCGGATCAGGTTGCACGACCTGCCTTGTTGTCTTGCAAACTGTAAAAACGTATATAGCCTTGGTATATAAGTGGTATGTAACCAGGAATATATATTTTGTTTTTCTTTCTCTTCTGCACTTTATCTTGTGGTAATTCTCAATAAATTTCAAGTAAAACAAAAATGTGGTTTTAATCAGTTTCCCACGATGGGAGTGCCCTTTGCGCTTTCGTACCTTCACATATCACATGGATTACTGTGCTGAGATGGTGGAGGCATATTTTTCTTTTGTGGATTCCTTCCATCCTAGGAAATCTGGAGAGAAAGGGGGATTTGGCTGATCCCTGTTCCTGGAGCAAGCTGTCATTTTAACCACTTAAGCCCCGGAGGATTTGGCTGCTAAACGACCAGGGGGTATTTTGCGATTCGGCACTGCGTGAATTTAACGGACAATTGCGCGGTCGTGCGACGCTGTACCTAAACGAATTTCGCGACCTTTTTTTCCCACAAACAGAGCTTTCTTTTGGCGGTATTTGATCACCTGTGCGATTTTTTGATCACGCGCTATAAACAAAAAAAGAGCGTCAATTTTGCAAAAATAGCAATATTTTTCCCTTTTTTTTATATGAAATTCCCCCCCAAAAAAATGTAAAAATCAAAATCTTTTAACATTTTCGGCCAATTTGTTTTATGCTACCTATGTTTGGTAAAAAAAATCGCAAAAAGCGTATTTTGATTGGTTTGCGCAAAAGTTATTGCGTTTACTGACTAAGGGAAAGATTTTTGTCATTTTTGTTGTTTTTTTTTTTAACGCGTAATGGCGGCGATCTGCGATTTTTTTTGCGGTACTGCGACATAGGGGCGGAGAGATCGGACCCTTGACTGACATTTTTGACACTTTTGGTGTTACCAGTGACATTTCTACAGTAATCAGTGCTATATATATGCACTGTTACTGTAAAAATACACTGGTAGTGAAGGGGTTAACTTTATTTGAGAGGGAGGGGCTGTGTGTGTCCCTAGGGGCGTGATTCTTACTGTGATTGGCTGTGGCTTCAGCTGTATGCAGAGTGATCAACGGATCTACATAGTAGATCCATATGATCAGCTCTCATACAGAGGGGAGAATGACAGGCAGCTTGTTTACACAAGCTGCCTGACTTTCTCCCTCTCCCCCGCCGATCGCAGAGTGGCCGGCGGACATCGGGTCCGCCGGTCACACGCGCGGGGGGTCCGTGACCACGCGGGAGCGAGAGCGCGCCTCCGGCGGCGCGCGCTCACTCCCTAGACCCTCACAAGCTAGTGACGTAGCCCTACGTCACTTTGCCTGTGAGGGGCTGACCGCCGACGTAGATCGGCGTGCGGCGGTCGGCAAGTGGTTAAAGAAGCGTTTTTTTTTTTTTTTTTACTTTTTCTTTATTGTTTTTCTATATACAAAATAAATAAAAAATAACTATATCAAACATTCTTACAACAATCTTTCTAATATACCCTCTCCTTCCCCCCACCCTACGCCTTTACCCTTCTGCCTCTCCTTTATTTTATTACTTCTCTCTCTCCCTCCTTCCTCCTCCTCCTTATCTCCACTCCTCTCCTTACTTCACCTCTCTCCTATTCACCCCATATTTCAGCATATTTCCTATAATGTTCTTAAATTCTACCCAACTTTACCAGATATTAGAGAATTCCACTAGTAGAAGTGGTAGAACTTTAAAGAAGTACAGGGGGTAGAGGGTAAATGTTCCAGAGGTAGAAGAAGACCTGCTAATCTACCTATTGCAAAGAAAGGGGGTAGGAAGAGAGTCCGGGGGAAGGCAGAAGGAAAGAAATGCTTCCCTCTGTGTAGGAGCGGTTTCTAGGTGGGTCAGAACGAGTACCTTCTGGTTCGGGGCTAGGCATATGGAAATGGGCTATGGGAGTAGAGATGATGGGGAAAAGCAATATATTCTAATCAGAATATAAAAAGTGAGTGTCAGTAGGGAATTGCAAGATAATTATTCGAGCGTGTGGACAGGGCATATGGGATAATATGTCCCAAGCTAACCAGATGTAGTTGTATTGGGATGCTGGAAGTATGTTATATTACTCTTTGATATGTAAAGGATGGGGTGAGATATACAGTACTATATACCCTTTAATATATGTATTCAAGGATAGCTGAAATCTACTGAAGAACCAAGTAAACATTAAACATAACGTAATACTGGGTGTAAAGTTAGGATTTACACCAACTAGATCCAACTAGGATTAAGTTCTCAAAAAAAAGATTACCAGAAAGAGGGATGGTTTAGGAGGAGTATACTAAATTAACAGAGTTGCCTCTTTTTTTTTTTTTTTCTTACCAATTACCTTTAGGTAGTTAGGAATTTACAGTTTACCACATGTAGCTGCTTTGAACTCACTGATATCTGGATAAGGATTACCCAGGTGTTAGAAGGTAGAATTACTCAGAAGTCTTCAAATAATTCCAGTATAACAAGCGTGAAAACAGTCAAATCGAACATGAAGGGTTTATAGCCATGTGGAGAGGAAATGAGATATAATTTCTTGGGAGACAAGGCAGATGTCTCCTGAGCTCTACTGCAAAGGGATTTGGAGATGAGATATAATTGTATACCACAGCAGAATGATCCAGGTGATCCCTTCTTCTGGGAGGGGAGAGACCAAGACTCCATGGAGCATCCTCCCATCAATTTTGGGACTGAGCTGAGGAGGAGGAGTAATTTCTGTGACGGTGATCCCACTGTCTTTGTGCTCTCTGGGTGCAGTCGTTTGACACTTCGATCCACGCCTCCGTAAAGGAGAAGAAGCTATACCAATCTGGAACTTCAATCATAGGGAAGTTTAGGGTGTCAAAAAAAGAATGAAGATCATCAGGGGTGCGAAGATAGGCAGTATGACCTCTCCATGTGGCTGGTAAACAGAATGAAAATTTCCATCTGCATGGGATGCCTCTGGTGCAGAGTTGATCCAGTAGTGGGCGAAAAGCCCAACGATGTTGTAGAGTAATATTAGAAAGATATTGGAATAATTTGATTTCTGTTCCATTATTGTAGAGTAATATTAGAAAGATCCTGGAATAATTTGATTTCCTTTCATTGAATAGGATCATATTGCGCCCTCTTGCTTTCCTTGTACAGCAGATGATGTCTCTTGGTGGGTCATTCTCACGGCCCCTAGGGCAGAGCGCTTTATGGATCCTCTCCATTTCAATTGGGGAATCTGCAGGCCTATCTAGGAGATCAATAAATATACCTGCGGTAGTTTGCTCAAGGAGTGGCTGCTCTATCGTTTCTGGGATTCCCCTGATTCGAATGTTGTGGCACTGGCCACGGTTGTCGAGATCGTCAAAGTGTCTGTGGATCTCGAGAATATGGGAGAGGTTGATGTCTGATGATTTTTTTATTTATTTAATGACGTCCGCATGGCGGGATGAGGCCTGCTTGACTGCACCCATCCTGGCTGCTATGGATTGTATGTCAGCTTTTAGACCGTTATTGCTGCCGAGAGGGTGGACTTGATGTCAGCTGCCACATCTTGTAAATCTATGAGGCTTAGAGCTTGTGCAGCGGGAACAGGCTGGCTAGTGTTCTCCCTCTGGGAGGGTGATGCATTGCTTGACATGCATGGCGTCTCTGATCCTGAGGCTGCATGGTCATCTCCTGCTGACATTCAGAACATCGCTGATATATTCCCTGACGATTGTGAGAGCTGGTTTCTTTAGGTTTGTGAGGTGTTAGGACACCTCCGTCTTTCTTCCCTATGGTCTTGAGGTTTTTAGCGACCCTGAAAAGCTAATTGTTAGCCCCAAGTAGCAGGAGTGCTCCGTTGAAGCAGCCATCTCTGACCAGCGCTAGACCATGCCCCCTCTTACAACTTAATGTATGATAAATAAAATAAATAAAAGTGTTTTCCAAGTCATCAGTGCTTGCATGCCTATATATTCAGCAAAGAACAGCCTAATCCACCAAAAAGACTTTTCCATATATTCAGCAAAGAAACAGCCCAATCCAGCAGAGAGACATCCTGATATATTCAGCAAAGAGACAGGCCGATTCAGCAAAGAGACAGCACCATCCAGCAAACACTATGCCGCCACCACCGCCAACCCGAAAAAATAAACAAAAAAAAAACTCCGCCATCAACTTAGGCTAACCAAAACATGTCTGGCTTGCCATTTGACAGCTCTTATAAAGATAATAGGTGTAGGCACCTGGTGATGTCACCTGGGGGGCACCGCTCCCATTGTGACACCACTGACTGGTGCATGCTGAGTCAGTGACATCACAAGGGGGCAGTCCCACCAGGTGACATCGCCAGGTGGCCCCGCCCTTACCTATACTAACTGTCAAATGGCAAGCCAGACATATAGCGGTTTGCCTTAGTTGACGACGGGCGCTTTTTTTTTTTTCTCGCCCCTGACAGTGGCAGCAGCATCATGATTGACAAAAGATCTACATCAGGGGACACTGTTTTTTTTATTTTTAATAAAGGAATTGTCAAAAACTGCCTCTTGTTTTTTTTTTTTTTTTACACTTTTTGGGGAATGGGTAGGGGTACCCCATACTCTTTCACATAGGGGGACTGGGGGGAGACCCCCCTACCATTTTTTTTTTTAATATTTGTCTATTGCCGGCAATGCTATTGTATTTCCGGCAATTTAGATGTAATTTCATTCATTTTTATTTTTTTTACAAATGTCAGTTTGCTGCTGTAGGTTCTATCCACACTAAAGATGTGCCACTTTACATGCAGACTAAGAGGACTCCCCGGGCATTATATTTAAAGGAATTTTAAATTTTATTGTTTCACTTTAAGCATTAAAATCACTGCTCCTAAAAAAATTATCTTTAAAAAAAAAATTGCAGGGCAGTACCCAGACCCCCATACCCTTTTAATGGCTAATAACTTGCATTTAAGACTTCAAAATGGGAACTTTTGATTTTCAAGTTCTGGTCCCATAGACCAGTGGTCCTCAACTCCGGTCCTCGGGGCCCACTAACAGGCCAGATTTTAAGTATTACCTTGGAAAGATGCAGACTAGAATACTGCAATCACTGAGCAGCAAATGAGATCACCTGTAATGTAATTTAGTTATCTTGCAAACCTGGCCTGTTAGTGGGCCCTGAGGACCGGAGTTGAGGACCACTGCCATAGACCAATAGGGTTCACCGTTCGGGTCAAAACGTTTTCTTTGTTTGGGAGTTCCTGGTGTGAACGGAACAGGGGGTGTTCAGCCCATCTCTACTAAGGAGCAGTTAACATAAACAGTATGCTAATCCACCTCTAGCAACTAATAGCTGACAGTGATCTAATTAAATACTTAATAACAAGCCACCTAAACCAGCCTAGGTGACCAGACCATCTGGCACCCAATCCACAACCCTGGGGAGAGGGTCTGACTGCCCTGGCTCCCTGAAGATGTGGAGATATTGTAGTTGCTAGACAGAGGCCAGCATCGCAGTGCCCTGTTGCCAGCCCTTCAGCTTCAAGGGAAGCATCATTGTCCTTATTTAGAGAATTAATCCAAGACTCACTCTCAGCGTTCATCATGTTGTTGTCCATCATTAGAGAATAATCTGCTCTCTCCATGGGCCATAATCAGTGGGTAAGAGGCCTGCCTTGCTTTTTTGGAAATTGAAGAAATTAAATAACATTTTTTTTCTTACATATTGTAATTTTTTTTAAATTATTTTATTTTTACATACTATTGTCTTAGTAGTTGAGGGTCATTATAGTGACACTGTACTACTCTCGGAGGAGCAGCTCTTCTCAGAAAATAACCCGGACTTTACTGGTACGTATGAGATGACACTTATAATTCATAAACATTTGTATTTCATTCATTTTTGTTTTAAAAAACATGTTTAAAAGAAAATTTTTAGAAATTTCCAATGCACAATTACAGTATATACATGATATACATTACTTGCTGTATATTGTTTAGATACACAAGGTCAATGCATTTCTCATACATAGCTTCTTCAGGATCTCATCTTGGGATCCGATGAGAGAACTGAACCTAGCTAAGTAGAAAACAGCTCATTATGTAACTTAAAACATGCATTTATTTATTGTTTTGTAGTACATTATTCATATATCTTCACCTAGCAATATGCAACACCATTATTAGGGCAGATCGAGGCAACTGGAGGCAGAACATACTCCTGGGGTGGACAATGGAGAGCCACCATAATTTACTGTACATACACGCATGTAATATGCAGTTTTCATAAATTGTAAATGTAATTATATATGTACCAGTAAAGACCATGTTTTTTCTCTTTTTTCTGAAATATGATGATAGGATGTGATATGGTGATAGTTGTGTTCCAGACGATGTTTTGCATTCATGACTCATTGTTTATGACTATGCTGCTGTGATTAGCCCACAGCTATCACATGGTACAGGGTGCTGTGATTGGCCCAGGTGCCATAAGATCACTGGTAACCAATCACAAATCAGATAGAGTAGTAAAACAATGATATCATGAATGGATTCCATTTATGACTATTTTTTTACTTTGTAAGATGTGCACAGCGTTCATGTGGTATCTTGGCTGCTCACAGCTACCCAATACTAAGCAGTGCAATCTGTTGCTTCTGGTCCCAGGGGGGTGCGAACAGTATGCATAATCATCTTAAAGTACAGGTATGTTGTGGTGCCTGGGGGCGTAGCCTGTCAAAAGTAAATATCGTATATTGTCAGTGGTCAGCAAGTTGTTAAAAATTAGGGGAAATTGCAGTTTTGCTGTTATTTATAGAAGTCTAAAATGCTGCCCCTCATGCTGTAGAAAGGAAAAAGGTCCACCAAATATCAGAGTCCAATCTCTTTTATCCTTTGTGCACTGTTCTTCTTAGACTGTCTGCTGCTGAAGCAGGACATAGGATGTTGTTAAAACTGAATTCCTATTTGACACTCTGTCCTTTTTTTTATTCTTGTTATGCCATAGGAATCTAAGGTAATGTCCATGGTCAACATAAATAATGGATCAATAACACATCTGCTGTAAACAGGGTTAGTCTTGAACAGCACCATTACTTCAATAGGGTTGTTACATAAGTTTGGCTATGTAAGCATGTTCTTTGGGACTCTAAAGCTTTAGAGCTCTGATTTAATCTCTCCTATGCAAGATTACTTCTTCTGTCAGGTGAGAGGACTCACAAGCAGGCTAGTAGGTAAACACTTTGAATGCCCCAGTCATTACATTAAGTTAAGCCTGATGTTACATAGTTACATAGTTACATAGTAGGTGAGGTTGAATAAAGACAATAGTCCATCCAGTTCAACCTGTGTAGGTGTGTGTGGCTGTAATCATCTTGCATACCCCTGAATGTTCTGATCCTTGAGATGTACGTCTAGTAGTCTTTTGAAAGCCACCATAGTACCTGCAGAAACCACCTCTTGTGGTAGAGAATTCCACAATCTTGTAGCCCCAACAGTAAAGAACCCCCCACATTGCCTGAGGTTAAAACTCTTCTCCTCTAATCGCATTGTATGTCCCCGAGTCCTCATGCAATCCCTTCGACTGAACAGCTTTTTTTTCTAAGCCTAGATCCCCATTGAGATATTTCAAAATTGCTATCATGTCCCCCCTCAGGCGTCTCTTCTCCAGGGAGAATAAATCAAGCGATTGCAGACGCTCCTCATAATCAAGGTCCTCCAATCCCCTAATTAGTTTAGTTGCCCTTCTCTGAACCCTCTCCAGCTCCAACACATCCCTTCTGAGGACTGGCGACCAGAACTGGACAGAATACTCGAGATGCGGTCGGACCAGAGTTTTATAAAGTGGAAGGATTATAGTCTTATCTCTGGAATACATCCCTTTCTTTATGCATGCTAATATTCTGCTAGCCTTGCCAGCTGCCGCTTGACATTGCATGCTGTTGCATAGTCTATCATCAACCAAGACTCCCAGATCCTTCTCCATTTTTGATTCTCCCAGGGGTTCCCCTCCTAACGTGTATTGTGCTTTTATGTTCCTAGTCCCCAAGTGCAAAACCTTACACTTCTCCACGTTAAACCTCATTTGCCAAGTCGTTGCCCACTCCGTTATTTTGTCTAGGTCATTCTGTAGGATATTTGCTTCATGCTGTGCTGTTATTGCCCTGCCTAATTTTGTGTCATCTGCAAAAACTGATATTGAACTACTGATCTCGTCCTCAATGCTGTTTATAAATAAATTGAACAAGGTTGGTCCTAGGACTGATCCTTGTGGGACCCCGCTTACTACCTCAGACCAGTCTGAGTATGCGCTGTTTATTACCACCCTTTGGACACGCCCTTTTAGCCAGTTCCGTATCTAAGAGCAAACCCTGCTGTCGATACCTGCAGACCTTATTTTATAAATTAAGCGCTTATGGGGAACTGTATCAAACGCCTTAGCAAAATCTAGGTACACCACATCCACTGGTCTGCCCCTATCTAGCTCACAGCTCACCTCCTCGTAGAATGTTAAGAGATTGGTTTGACAAGAGCGCCCATTTGTAAACCCATGCTGGTTACTACTGATGATGCTGTTGTCCTTAGCAAACTCTACGATATAGTCCCTTATCATCCCTTCCAGAAGTTTACATACTACTGATGTCAGACTGACAGGCCTATAATTTCCCGGTATATGCCTCTGACCCTTTTTGAATATCGGAATCACGTTTGCTTTCCTCCACTCCCCTGGTACATCTCCTGTCCTAATACTGTCCACAAAGATCAGGAATAGTGGTCTGGATATAACCTTACTGAGTTCCTTGAGTATTCTCGGATGTACGCCATCCGGGCCAGGTGATTTGTTTGTGTTAAGTTTATCCAGCCTTTCCCTGATTTCACCCTCTGTTAGCCATAGTGGCAAGTCCTGTGTATTACTACTAACCATACAGTCATGGTCAGTGTACCCCTCCGTTTCTTGTGTAAAGACTGACGAGAAAAAAGCATTCAGCACGGTTGCTTTTTCAGTGTCCTCAGTAACCATCCCCCCATCATCGTTAATTATGTGTGCAATATGCTCTGCCCTAGTTTTTTTTGCTGTTGATATACTTAAAGAATTTCTTTGGGTTGTTTTTACTATCCTCCGCTATTTGTCTCTCAAAGTCTATTTTAGCCATCTTGATTTCGTGTTTACACTTCTTATTTGCCTCCTTGTATTGGTCGAAAGCCAATACTGTGCCTTCTGATTTATATTTCCTGAAGGCCAATTTTTTTCCCCTAATAAGTTTTTTAACGTTACGGTTTAGCCAGCCAGGTTTGGCTTTGTCTCTTCTAAATTTATTTCCCACAGGAATGCACTGCAAGATGTCTTTGCTTGATATGTTCCTAAAGCATTCCCATTTTTCCTCTTTTGTCAGGGATCCCAGGGTTTGGTCCCAGTTAACCCTTTCCATCAATGAGTACAATTTTGGAAAGTCTGCCCTTCTGAAGTTAAGGGTTCTTATGTTCCCCACTTGCCTTGCTATATTGTTATTTACGGTAAATGTGATCATCCTGTGATTGCTAGAGCCCAGGTTGTCCTGGACCCCTACCTCCGAGATTAGGCCTGGGTCATTAGTGATCAATAGATCCAGGATTGCGTTTTCTCTAGTAGGAATCCACCAACTGTAGAATCCACCAACTGTGACATGTAATTATCCTGTAAGGTTTCCGTAAATAGACGGGCTTTCTGTGAATGTGTAGTCCCCTCTCCCCAGTCAATGCCGGGATAATTGAAGTCCCCCAATATGATGACTGATCCTAGCTTTGCCACTTTACCCAAAAGTGCTAAAAATTCCTGCTCTACCTCCTCCCCTTGTTAGGTGGCCTATAGCAAACCCCCACAATTACTTTTCCCTTTTCTCCTTCCCTATGGAGTTCTACCGATACGGATTCTAACTCCATACTCATCCCTTCCGTAATGTCACTCTTCTCTATCACCTTTACATTGTTCTTGACATAGAGACATACCCCTCCCCCTCTTTTTTCTACCCTGTCCTTCCTGTACACCGAATACCCTTGGATATTTGCCAGCCAGTCATGTGAGGGGTCGAACCAAGTCTCCGTTATTCCCACTAGGTCTATGTCCTCCTCATGTACTAACATTTCCAACTCATCCATTTTATTAGCTAGGCTCCTGGAATTAGCATATACCCCTCTTAGTTTTGATGTAGATTAAAACAGATGGTCCCAGCTACATTGGTAAAGTTTTTTTCATTTATTGCTAAACACATCCGAGGGTGAGAAGATGAGAGAAACAGGATAAACAAAAATGCAATGTTAACTTCCCCATACACCAGATCATCTGTATAGTAGCCTTCAAGGCCTTCTTATAGATAAAAATATTTTGCTTTCTGTTCCCATACAGACACATACACATTAAGCACATCAGATATGCCACATCTGTATGTAGGCAAGATGGTTCTAGCATTTGCTTTTTGTTACAGGAGTCCTGAGTAGCATAGACTCCACATTCCAGGGCCTCTATCCAAATCAGTTGTTACAGGTAGAAGAGTCCTGAGAGGGAAGGAACACTCTGGTGATTGATGAAAGACTCTGAAGGCTGAGCCAAATAATTATCACCTTCCCCCAGCTCAGACCCCTGAACAAACTCACTAGTGATTGGCTGGTAAGGGTAAATGTTCATAATTCAGCCACTGATCCCTCTAACACTGACTCCTGGAGCCTCCTTAACAGCAAGAGACAGAAAAAAAACAAAATGAGCTTAAAAACACCAACAAAACCCATAATAATTAAAAAAGCTCAGTCTAATACTCCTGATTAGGAAAGGTCCATACATAAGTATTTTAGAAAATTTCAATGATGAAGGTTCCAACTTTCAAATAAACAGATTGAGGTTTTTTTTAGCGTAATGTTGTAATCCTGAACCCTTGATTTGAACCTGGACCTCCAGCTCCTATGGTTCTATGAATGTTCATTGAACCTTGTAAACCCAATGTTAATAAGCTTTCTGTAGCTCATGTGTTTTTCAGCAGCAGGGAGGACTTGTGGGTACAGTAGTGCCTGGATGAAAACGCAAAACCCTAGGGAAGGTAGAATGTACACATTTATATTTTCAGGATTATTATTAATTTTATTTTAGTTTAAAATTTGTAGAGTGCCCTTAATGTAACAACTTCAACTATTTCTTTCTGATGTTATAGCGATAAACAGCAATAAAAAATCTGATAATTTTAACCAATGAAGCACTATTGTCTCTGTGGATAATATTAAATGGCTTTTAGGAAACAAACTGCAATTAAATAGAATGAAATAAAAATCATTTTACCTGCAAGCATCCTTTTCAGGTGGCTATTTTAGTTTTACTGTGGAATGAAATGCATAATACACACATTTGCTGCATAACAATAATGGCAGTAAAATAAGTAAGGATAATCTTGAAGCTTAGAAAACACATGTATAGTATATTTAAAAACAAAGCTTATGTGTTGTTTACTGGTGAAAATAAAAAGTTGTCGGGTGGGGGATATACAGTATTATTTAGGGAAATAAAATATGGTAAATTAAGTATTGCATTTTTGCTTGAGTATTTGTGCGCTTCTGCTGTGTCTTCACAAGAGTAACTGAAACAAAATACAGATTATTTCAAGTGTGTGATATTTTTTAGCTGCTCATATTAAAAGAGAATTTATAAACATAGGACTTGGTAGTCTATTTTTTAGAAAGTCCTTGCTGTGGTTGACATTACTGCTGAGTGCAATTACAGCTGGATTTTCATAAAATGTATTATCATATATACAGTACAATAAATAACTTTATACTAATCTCCTTTGATTTTCATTTGGAGTGTTTGCTACCTGTTCTTTTGACATTGTTATGCAATCACTAAGATAAGAACAGTGGAGCACAAACAATGTATATCCTGCAAAAAGCTTGTGAAAAAAAAAAAAAAAATATTCCAAATGTGGCAGTTTAGCTGCTGGCTCCCCCATGTGTTTTTTTTTTTTTTTATTTATTTATTTTTTATTTCATGTTTTCTTGTTTTTTTTACTTTTTAGTTAGGTTAAGGAAAACACACAACTGGAGCATAATACATGTTTCTAGATTTTTTAATTTATTTTTTAGGGGTCTGCAGTGTGAACTGTCCTTTGCAGCACATCACTACTTGTCTGGTACAGTTTACTGAACCAAATAATCACATTGGTAATTACTAGATCTATAATATTCCTTTTGCGATAGCTGCTAATAATCCCTTTGTATTCATAATGTCAGGAAGGCCTGAAAGAAGAGGCAGAGGTTTTGCACATGCAGCTAGTAGAGGGTGAGCAGGTTCTACCTCTGCAAATGAAATAATGCATTTAAACTATATAATTAACTATTTAAAGTGAGAACCACTTGGACTTTTGGATGTCCACGTTGGATCATTGGCCAAAGCTTGCACAGTATGCTCTAATTTTTATTTCAGGATAACATCTGCCTGGTCTTTCTCTTTGAAATTGCTGCCTGGTAAAAATATTCATAGTATGCATTGAGTCAGTACAATATTTCTATTTTTTTTCTCTGAAATAATACATTCTAATTTTGATTTCTTGATTTAAACCACCCTGATGTTTTCCTCTGAAACTGTGGCCTACCAAAGCTGCTTAAATAGGGTGCACTGAGTGTGTACACATTTTGTGGCTTTTTTAGTAAAATAATACAATCTCATTTTGATTCCCTTTTTAAACCCTGTCTGGTCCTATTCTCATAAACTGAAGCCTACTAAAGTCACTTTAATAGTGTGCATCAAGTCTCTACATGTTTTCAGCTTTTTTTTTTCTATAAAAAGAAAATACACTCTAATCTATATTTTTTATTTAAACCTGCTTAGGCTTTCCCTCTGAAACTGCCTCCTACTAAATGTGCTTGCATAGTGTGTGCATTGAGTCTGTATAATAGTGCAATTATCTGTAAAGCAATGCACTCTAAATTTGATTTCTTGATATAAACCTGCCTAGTCTTTGCCTAAAATGTGTCCCACTAAAGCCACTTACATTGTGTACATAAAGTTTATACATACGGTATTTGAGACTTTTGTCTGTGAAAACAATACATTCTTGTTTTGCTTTTGGTTTAAACACACAGGAGTGTCTCTTGCAGCATTGGGGTAGTAAAAACATAGCAACACCGCAGTGAGAATCTCTAGCTGTACCGGAGAGCTAAGAACACAGAAACACTGGAGTAAGAGTCTCTTGCCTCACTGCAATGCTGGGAACACAGGACAGTCCCTGGAAGTATGGAGTGCAGCAACACTATTTTATTTAAAATCTTTCAAGCTCATAGTTCTTGTAAAAACATATATATATGTATACGCAATACCCTCAGCAAAAACAACAGAACATTATGGTAACAAAAGTATATACAACCAGATACTCCTATTATTACCTATTATTATATTTCTATTACTAAAACATTTATTAGCAACATACTAAGAAACTAGAAAAAGCAAAAATGCTGAAAGCAGGCTTCAAAATTCTTATTTTATAAATGTTTTAAATATTACAGAAACAATAAAACAGAAAGAAATTCTGAAATGACCAAAAACAAGTAGAAAAATCATATATTGTCCAGAAACAAATTGTGAGTATAAACAATGTATAGAATACAGTACTTGATATTCAATTACTATGCCATTTTTCTTCAAATTATATTTTAAACAAAGTTTAAAAATAACATTAATTATGCTTAGTGAGATAAAGCTCTCTGCCCATGAAAAGAAAAATCAATGCCCATATACCCTTAGGTTTTTTGTAGAACACGGTTGTCTCAAAAAAGAGGGAAAAGTATGAATATTCTAGACTTCCAGACAAAAATTTATATTTCTTAAAATAAACTACATAAATAAAAAACAAAGGAAAGAGGAGCAAAAAAGCACCTATAGAAAAAAAGGGGGAAAAAAAAGGGGGGATTACAATCATGGAACCATAATATTATTTGTATCATTCAGTAACGTACCTCCTGATGTGTTTAAAAACTGTTCTATTTTATCAGTGTCCCGTGACAACCGACATTCAAGATCACAAATGGTATCTATTAGGGATGGGCGAACAGTTCGGGTGTTTACTGAACACGCAAATTTTCAGTGCACTTGGAGGGAATTTCATCCCCGCTGACCCCAAAGTCAATGGGTTGTTAAAGAGTGGGGTCGGGAAGGCAGCCGCCATATCCCTAACAATGGAAGAGTCATCAGCTGTCAACGGGCTTCCCTAGGGTACACCTAGGAAAGAATACAGGCCTTTTTTAAAGCAATCTACTGAGCTGGCCAGAACCACCTCTGGATGGAGTCTATTCCACATGTTCACAGCTCTTATGGGGAAAAAACCTTTCCGTATTTGGAGATAAAATCTCTTTTACTCTAAACATAAAGAGTGCCCCCATTGTCCTCTGTGATGACCTTTAAGTGAATAGCTCAACACCAAGTTTACTACATGGACCCCTTATGTATTTATACATGTTGATCATATCCCTCCTTAATTTCCTCTTCTTAAAGCGGAGTTCCAGCCATTCACTCACCTGTCCAACGGTCCAGCGATGCGGCCGCCCGAAGTCTCGATCCTCTCCCTCGGCGCCGGCATCACTGCTGTGGGCACCCGGCTGTTACAGTTTGCGGCTTCACAGCCGGGTACCCACTGCGCATGCGCGAGTTGCGCTGCGCGCTGTGATTGGCCGGCAATCTGACGTGTCCCAGAAGATTGCAGGGAGGGAGGGGGAGAGGAGAACTTCCGTTCAGGGTGCCGCGGCGCTCCGAGCGGAAGTGGGAGCGGGTACATGTCAAAACTAGGTACCCGCTCCCCCCCCCCAAAAAAATGACATGCCAAATGTGGCATGTCAGGGGGACAGGACTCCCTAAAGCGGAAGTTCCACTTTTGGGTGGAACTCCGCTTTAAGAGAATAAATTCAGTTCCTTATCAGTTTGGTTGCTCCTCTCTATACTTTCTCCAGTTCCCCAATATCCTTTTAAAGAACTGGTGCCCAAAACTGAACTGCATATTCCAGATGAGGTCTTACATAGTTACATAGTTAGTGAGGTTGAAAAAAGACACAAGTCCATCCAGTTCAACCCATGATGCGTGTGTGTTTGCTTTTAACCGTACATTGTGTACCCCTGTATGTTGTGGTCTTTAAGGTGTACATCTAATAGTTTTTTGAAACTATCTATGCTCCCCGCTGATACGACTGCTTGTGGAAGAGAATTCCACATCCTTACCGCTCTTACAGTGAAGAACCCCTTACGCACTTTAAGGTTAAACCGCCTTTCCTCAAGTTTTAGTGAGTGGCCACGTGTCTTATTGTATTCCCTTTCTCTGAATAGTTTGTTCCTTATGCTAGGGTCGCCAGTACAGTATTTGTACATTGATATCATATCCCCCCTCAATCGTCTCTTCTCCAGAGAGAATAGGTTCAGTGCTTGTAGTCTTTCCTCATAGCCGATGTCCTCCATTCCCCTAATTATTTTTGTTGCCCTCCTCTGGACTTTCTCCAGTTCCAGCACATCCTTCCTGCGGACCGGTGCCCAGAACTGGACAGCATACTCCAGATGTGGCCGGACCAGAGTCTTGTAGAGCGGGAGAATAATCTCTTTATTTCTGGAGTGAATCCCCCTTTTTATACATCCCAGTATTCTGTTGGCTTTGCTTGCGGCGGCTTGGCATTGCATGCCACTGCCAAGCCTGTTGTCTACCAGTACCCCCAAGTCCTTTTCCATCCTAGACTCACCCAGAGGTTCACCCCCTAGTGAATAGCTTGCTTTCTGGTTTCTGGCACCCAAGTGCATTACTTTACATTTTTCTACATTAAACCTCATCTGCCATGTGGTTGCCCACCCCGTTATTTTGTTCAGGTCTGCTTGCAAGATTTCCACATCCTGCATAGAAGATATTGGCATGCCTAATTTAGTATCATCTGCAAATACTGAGATTGTACTAGATATCCCCTCCTCTAGATCATTTATGAATAAATTAAACAGGATTGGTCCCAGGACAGAACCCTGGGGGACCCCACTTTCCACACCCGCCCAATCCGAGTACTCCCCATTAATCACCACCCTCTGGACTCTCCCCTGGAGCCAGGTCTCTATCCAGGTACTCACCTTATGATCCATACCTGCCTTCCTTAGTTTGTACAGTAAGCGTTTGTGAGGAACGGTGTCAAAGGCCTTTGCGAAGTCCAGATACACCACATCCACAGGCTTACCTTTATCTAGGTGGCAGCTCACTTCATCGTAGAAGGTTAACAGATTGGTTTGGCACGAACGATTTTTCATGAATCCATGCTGATTTCTACTTATAATACCATTTTCATTACTAAAGTCTTGTATGTGGTCCCTTATCATCCCCTCCAAAATTTTGCAGACTACTGATGTTAGGCTGACCGGCCTATAGTTACCCGGGATATATCTCGGCCCCTTTTTAAATATTGGTACCACGTTGGCTTTTTTCCAATCAGCTGGCACCATACCCGTCTGTAAACTATCCTTAAAGATCAAGAATAATGGTCTGGCAATCACCTGGCTGAGCTCATTAAGAACCCTCGGGTGCAAGCCATCCGGTCCCGGGGATTTATTTATGTTAAGTTTCTCTAGTTTAGCTCTAAGTCTATCCTCTGTTAGCCATGGCGGCACTTCCTGAGGTGTATTATTTAGTTCGGCCTTACAAGCGGGTTTCGTGTAGCCCCCCGATTCCTTTGTGAAGACTGAAGAAAAGAAATTATTTAACACTTCCGCCTTTTCTCTGTCCTCAGTGGCCATTTTTCCTTTATCATCTTTTATGGGGCCAATGTGCTCTGGCCTGGCTTTCTTACTGTTTATATACTTAAAGAACTTCTTGGGGTTCTTTTTGCTCTCCTCCGCTATATGTCTCTCGTGTTCTATTTTAGCCGCCCTGATTTCATCTTTACATTTCTTATTACACTCTTTGTAGTGCTTAAATGCTGCCAATGACCCCTCAGTCTTGTATTTTTTGAAGGCCTTTTCTTTAGCTCTAATATACATTTTAATGTTGGAGTTTAGCCACCCAGGGTTTAGTTTTGCTCTTTTAAATTTATTTCCCTGTGGAATGCACTGGCCCACTCCCTTGTTAAGTATGCTCTTGAAGCACTCCCATTTTTCCTCCGTGTTCTTTGTTCCCAGGGTTCTATCCCATTTGATATTTTCTAGCAGCGAGCGCAGTTTAGGGAAATTGGCTCTTGTGAAATTCAGCGTCCTTATATTACCCTTGTGTTTCCTATTACTGTAATTAATACTGAAACCAATTGACCTATGGTCACTGTTCCCTAAGTTGTCCCGTATTTCTATATCCGTGAGCAGGTCTGTATTGTTGGTAATCAGTAGGTCAAGTACCGCATTGCTTCTTGTCGGTGCATTCACCATCTGACCCATGAAATTGTCCTGCAAAACATTTAGGAACTGCCGAGCCTTGGCTGAGTGTGCGGTTCCTTCTGCCCAGTCTATATCTGGATAATTAAAGTCCCCCATTATAATGACATTTCCCATCCTTGCTGCCAATCCTATCTGTAACATGAGGTCCGCCTCACCCTCCTCCCTCTGGTTGGGGGGCCTATAGCATACGCCCAATATTACCTTCCCCGCCGTGCCTTCCCTTTGAAGCTCTACCCATAGGGATTCTGCCTCGTCCATAGCTCCATTATTAATATCATCCCTCATATTTACCTGTATACTGTTCTTAATATACAAACATACCCCTCCCCCTTTTTTACTTTCTCAATCTCTGCGATAAAGGGAATACCCCTGAATGGACGCCATCCAGTCATGAGAGCTGTCAAACCAAGTCTCAGTTATCCCCACAAAATCTAAGTCCTCCTCAAATATCAGCAGCTCCAGCTCTCCCATCTTGTTGGCCAGGCTTCTGGCATTGGTATACAAACCTCGTAATTTTGATCGGTTATATTTATCCTCTTTTGATGTTTTTAGGCTGCTCTCTTGATTTTTCCCCGTACCCACCCTGGGTATAGGAGCTCCGCACACCCTATCGCTAATGCCCCCATTTCTGCCCTCTGAAACTTGCTTTCCACTGGGTAATTCTACATCTGTACCCTCCCCCCCATTCCCTAGTTTAAAAGCCCCTCTAACTTTTCGGCCATCCTCGCACCCAGTACGGCTGCACCCACCCCATTTAGGTGCAATCCGTCCCTACCAAAGAGCCGGTGACCGACTGAGAAGTCGGCCCAGTTCTCCAGGAACCCGAAACCCTCCTTACTACACCAGCTCCTCAGCCACTCGTTAACTTCCCTAATCTCCCGCTGCCTCTCTGGTGTGGCTCGAGGTACAGGTAGTATTTCGGAAAATATTACCTTGGAGGTCCTAGTCCTCAACTTAGCGCCTAAGTCCCTGAAATCGTTTAGGACTCTCCGTCTTCCTCTGCCTATGTCATTGGTACCCACGTGTACCATGACAGCTGGGTCTTCCCCAGCCCCACCCAATAATCTGTCCACCCGATCCGCTATGTGCCGAACCCGAGCGCCCGGCAAACAACAGACTGTTCGGCGCACACGGTCTTGGTCACAGATTACACTGTCTGCCCTTCTAATAATTGAGTCCCCTACCACCAGCACCTGTCTTTCCTTTCCCTTTCTCCCAGCCTCACTGGAGGAGTTCTTCCCCTGGCAGCTAGGGGCGTCGCTCTGCTCCAGCAATGCTGGTCCCTGACTGGTTTCCCCAACATCACACAACGGGGCGTATCTATTGGGGTGCTCCAGCCCAGGATCAGCCTCCTTGCCTTGTTCCCTTCTACCCCTCCTAACTGTCACCCCTCTACTCTGCTCTGATGCCTGCACCTCCGATACTCCGCCCACCTCTGTGCAGACCCCTGCCTGCACCTGATTGGTACAATCCTGGCTCTCCTCCGGCATGGACATTCGTCTCAGTGTTGCCAGCTGCTTCCCTAGATTCAGGACCTGAGCTTCCAGGGAAGCAACGTGCTCACATTTTGCACATTTGTATTCGCCTTCGATCACATGACCGAGGAACGCATACATATCACAAGATGTACACCGAGTCGCATCTCCACACCCGCCGGGCATTGTACCTACTATCTAATCTAATGGGGATTCAGTAATTTAAGCCTATCCTATGTGGCTATTTCCTGGCTTCCTAACGCTACCTTCTCACCCTGTGGTATTCCGCTCCACTCACTTGACACTCAGTTGCACAACACTCACAATCTCACAGCCAGGTCAGACGCACAACACTGAGTCGCACCGCCCGGTCAGACGCACAACCCTCAGTCGCACAGCCCGGTCAGACGCACAACACTAAGTCGCACAGCCCGGTCAGACGCACAACACTAAGTCGCACAGCCCGGTCAGACGCACAACACTAAGTCGCACAGCCCGGTCAGACGCACAACACTAAGTCGCACAGCCCAGTCAGACGCACAACACTAAGTCGCACAGCCCGGTCAGACGCACAACACTAAGTCGCACAGCCCGGTCAGACGCACAACACCGAGTCGCACAGCCCGGTCAGATGCACAACACCGAGTCGCACAGCCCAGTCAGATGCACAACGCTGAGTCGCACAGCCCGGTCAGACGCACAACGCTGAGTCGCACAGCCTGGTCAGACGCACAACACCAAGTCGCACAGCCCGGTCAGACGCACAACACTGAGTCGCACAGCCCGGTCAGACGCACCACGCTGAGTCGCACAGCCCGGTCAGACGCACCACGCTGAGTCGCACAGCCCGGTCAGACGCACAATGCTGAGTCGCACAGCCCGGTCAGACGCACAACACTAAGTCGCACAGCCCGGTCAGACGCACAACACTAAGTCGCACAGCCCGGTCAGACGCACAACACTAAGTCGCACAGCCCGGTCAGACGCACAACACTAAGTCGCACAGCCCGGTCAGACGCACAACACCGAGTCGCACAGCCCGGTCAGATGCACAACACCGAGTCGCACAGCCCAGTCAGATGCACAACGCTGAGTCGCACAGCCCGGTCAGACGCACAACGCTGAGTCGCACAGCCTGGTCAGACGCACAACACCAAGTCGCACAGCCCGGTCAGACGCACAACACTGAGTCGCACAGCCCGGTCAGACGCACCACGCTGAGTCGCACAGCCCGGTCAGACGCACAATGCTGAGTCGCACAGCCCGGTCAGACGCACAACACTAAGTCGCACAGCCCGGTCAGACGCACAACACCGAGTCGCACAGCCCGGTCAGACGCACAACACTGAGTCTCACAGCCCGGTCAGACGCACAACACTGAGTCGCACAGCCCGGTCAGACGCACAACCCCGATCGCACAGCCCGGTCAGACGCACAACCCCGAGTCGCACAGCCCGGTCAGACGCACAACCCCGAGTCGCACAGCCCGGTCAGACGCACAACGCTCAGGTAGTAACAGGTACTCCCAGATACTCAGGTACTCACAGATACTCAGGTACTCGCAGGTACTCAGGTACTCACAGATACTCAGGTACTCACAGATACTCCCAGATACTCAGGTACTCACAGGTACTCCCAGATACTCAGGTACTCACAGGTACTCCCAGATACTCAGGTACTCACAGGTACTCCCAGATACTCAGGTACTCACAGGTACTCAGGTACTCACAGATACTCAGGTACTCACAGATACTCAGGTACTCACAGATACTCAGGTACTCACAGGTACTCCCAGATACTCAGGTACTCACAGATACTCCCAGATACTCAGGTACTCACAGATACTCCCAGATACTCAGGTACTCACAGGTACTCACAGGTACTCACAGGTACTCAGGTACTCGCAGATACTCAGGTAGTAACAGGTACTCACAGGTACTCAGGTACTACACTACACCCTCAGTCAGTGTACAATCTCAGTCACCAGTCTTACTTACCAGTGTATGTCCCTTTAAGTCTGACTCTAGCAGTTCCTGGCAGGTCTTACTACTGATCTGTACAGGGGCAACATGATACCTTTCTCTCTCTGGAGTCCATGCCTCTGTTAATACAAGAAAGGACTTTGCTTGCTTTGGTAACTGAAGCTTGGCATTGCATGGTATTCTTAAGTCTATGATCTACCAGAACACCCAGATCCTTCTCCACTATGGATTCCCTCAGTTGTACTCCCTCTAGTAGGTATGATGCATGCATATTCTTAGCCCCCAAGTTCATAGCTTTACATTTATTAACATTAAACCTCATTTGCCACATAGTTGCCCAATGAAACAGTGCATTGAGGTTGGCTTGTAAGTTGGAGACATTCTGTAAGGAAGTTATTCCACTGCATAGCATGGTGTCATCTGCAAAGACTGAAATGGCACTTTAATCCCAGACTCTATATCATTTATAAAGCTTTTAAAAAGTAAGGGTCCCAACATTGAAACTTGGGGTACACCACTGATATCCATTCAAAGTAAGAATCATTAACCACTTCTCTCTTAAATCTGTCTGTTAGCCAATTTTCTATCCATTTACAAACTGATCTTTCCAGGCCTGTAGACTTTACCTTAAACATTGGCCATGTGTGGGGAACGTGTCAAATGCTTTTGCAAAATCCAAGCATACTATGTCCACAGCCACCCCTCTGTCCAAGGTTTTACTTACCACCTCATAAAAAGAAATCAGGTTTGTTTGACAACTTTTGTCTTTCATTAAACCATGCCGTTGCTTAAAATTTTTTTTCCAGCAGGATATCAGAATAGAGGTACTCATCGAGGCCGAGATGCCCGAGAGCGGTTCGCTGTTGCGACTAAGCGCACTCCGCCCCTCTGGAGGTGATACAGAGGGTGGATGGCACCAAGAGGCACAAGCTACCAGCAGGCAGGGTAGAGCTTGCGTGGAGGTCCTGTTGAACTGGAGCATCAGTCTATCATCCTGATAGATTTTTTATTCTAATTATTATTTTTTGGATACGGTCCTCTAATGAGTATAAGGATCGAGTGGGGTTTGTATTAACTGTCACTTGGTCCTCCTTTCGTGGTGATTGTGGGGATTGTCTGTTGGGGCTGCCGTCGAATTGGATGGGTCCATCCTCTGGTTGGATGGCTTTCCCCACCTTTCCGGATCCGGTGGTTGCGCCTCACCGCCCGGATGGTGAGACGGGCGGAAGTCGTCACCGTCCGGACGGGCGGAAGTGATGTCACCATCCGGATGGGCGGAAGTGATGTCATGCGGTGGAACGCATGGCAGTTCCGGGATGAGCGGCGTGCGTTCCACCGCCGTTCCGCTATCAGGATACGATCGGTATAACATTTAGAGACATCAAGCCTACGGTAGACATCCCTAGATCACCAGGTAATGTGTCCAACGCTACTACCTTTTCCTTTTATGTATCAACAGGGGATCCACTGGAATTAACCCTAACAGCCTGCAGTTTGGTAAATTAGTCTCATGTGTCACTTGCCTGCGGGAATTGTGTGTGTACATTTATGTATATATAATCTTTGATGCACACTGCATTAGTCTGATTGTTGTCATTATGCGCCAGATTGGCCTTGCATCACCGCGAGGGGAGGACGAGACGTCTTGTGCAGTATAGACTGAGTCACATATTGGTTTGTCCTATTGCACTGTCCAAAATGTATCACTTGAAATGTACAATTTTTGATGAAAAATCTATGATGAGTTGGGAAGTTGTTGTGGACCGGCTAGCTTACCAGTAGAGTGAGTGGTCGTATAGGGCTAGCAAATTGAAATTGAAATCTGTAATGTTTTGGGCAATTAGTTGTGTAGCCACGCCCATTTGGGCGTTATCTCCTCCCACATCCCTAAGGGTCATGTGGAGGCCTGGTCTTCCATACCATATTTAAGCAACAGATTTGGCCATGGTCTCCAGGCTCTGAGGAAGAGGCACAGCCTCGAAACGCGTCAGCCCTCTGCTTCCAATGAGATATCGGACCTCTGCTATGAGGCGGCTTTATGGAATTGATGTGTCTGAATTTCACGAATGTTTGTGAGTAGCTGATTTTTATTTTGATTTAATAAACTCGCTGAGGATAATGCGCTAGGCTGGTGCGCCCTTTCTTTGTTTTGTATCTACAGTGTTTGGTCGACCACCCCGGTCATAAGGGGCAGCAAGGCCTAGCCATAATGGATGCCAAGTACTAGCACGAGTTCCGGGATTGAGGCAGCCTGAGGACCAGGTTCTGAGCGCAGGAGTGGGGTGCTGTATAGCACTTATCTTTTTTGAACTGGAGCAGAGACTTATCAGGATCCAGCAGAAGAAGTCCAGAGCAGGCTGAGGGTCAAATCCAGGTAAGCAGACAATCCAGGTCACAGGTTGAGGGTCAAGGCACTGGAGATAGGAGACAAGACTAGGTCACAAGCAGAAGGTCAAGGCACAGGAGACTGAAGGTAAATCCGGGTCACAGGCATAGGATCAAACACAGGTGAGCAAAAGCAAAGTCCATAAAACAAGCCAAGGTCGGGTCCAGGAGAAGAGCAGAGTAGGTCAGGGTCAATCCGGGTCACAGCAGGTAAATGATCACACAGGAAACAGGAAATCAGGTACAGGAAGCTGAATGACAAACCAGCAATTCCTCTGAGCACTTGCTCAGCTTTTATAGGCAGCCAGGAAGTCATGTAGAAGTCATGTGGTGCGTGTCATGTGACAACCAGTCTGCAGCTGAAGGTTTCTCTGACACAGGAACTCCTCTATGTGGTCTTTTATTAAACTCTCCAGTATCTTCCCGACTATAAAAGTTACACTAACAGGTCTATAGTTACTTGGTAAAGACTTTGATCCCTTTTTAAATATAGGCGCCACATTGGCCCTACACCAATCCAGCAGTACTATTCTAGTCCTTAACAAATCCCTAAAAATTAGAAACAAAGGCTTTGAAATGACAGAGCTCAATTCTTTTAGGATGTGTGGGTGGATGCCATCTGATCCAGGTGCTTTATCCACCTTTATTCTGTCTAAATATTTCTGGACTATATCGCATTTGAGCCATTGTGGATCATTTGGGGCTGCGTCAATACCATCCCCATTATGGTCATGAGCTTGAGCTCCCCCATGCTCCTTTCTATACACAGAGCTGTAGAAAGTATTTAATACATTTATCTTCTCTTTGTCACCCACTTCAGATTATTTTGTAAAGAGCTTACATGCTCAGACCTGACCTTTTTTACAATTAATATATTTGAAGAATGTTTTGGGGTTTGTCCTATCTTTTGCAGTCTGTCTTTCATTTTGAATTTTTGCATTCTTCATTTCCTTTTTACATATTCTGTTATATACTTTGTAACAATTAAACAATGATAGTGTTCTTTCATTTTTCTATTTTTTAAAAGCACTTTTCTTATTATTTATAGCTTTTTTAACTTTGGCCGTGAACCACATAGGTTTTATTTTTAGCCTTTTAAACTTATTGCCCATGGGAATATACTTTGCTGTAAGTTTGCATATGGTTTTTCGAAGAATTCCCATTTCTGTTCTGTGTTCATCAATGCCAATATTTCCTCCCTGCCTAAGTCTTGGAGAGCAGCCCTCATCCTTGGAAAATTAGCTCTCTTAAAGTTAAGTGTTTTTATATTTCCTGTATGCGTTTGTTGACCCTTAGCCGAGCATGCAGCCTTGCAGAGCAGGAAATGGGGGGGGGGGGGGTGATAAAGCAGCCCTCCTCCTGAACCATACCAGGCCACATGCCCTCAACATGGGGGGCTTTGAGGCAGGAGGGCTCTGCCACCCCATCCCAAAGCACCTTGTCCCTCATGTTGATGGGGACAAAGGCTTCTTCCCCATAGCCCTGGGCAATGGTTGTCAGGGTCTGCGGGCAGGGGGCTTATCAGAATCTGAAAGCCCCATTTAACATGTACCCCATACTCATTCACCAAAAAAAGGGTAAAAAATAAAAAAAGCCAGGAGGCAGTTTTTGACAATAAAAAATAAAAATCAATGTCCCTCGACGTAGATCCATCATCAATCATGACACCCACCTCCCCACTGGACACCAAAAAAGAAAAAAAAATGGTCTGCCCTTGAGGAAAGCTAACCACTGAGTACCTGCTCCACCATGTGACAGTTCTTTAATAGGTAAGGGGCTTAATAGGTAATAACTCTCAGACTCGGCCATCTTCTCCCTCACATTGGCCTCCCTTCCTAACATCAATTGGGCACTTGCTCCCAAAGCCACGTCCTTCCATTTTGGACCCCAAGAAACATGAGTCTGCAGCCAGGTGGCAAAGTCCAGGAGAAAGCACAGTTAAGCAGGTGCAATGGATCGGGTCTCAGGAACCATTGAGCAACTGCTCATGGTAACAGACCAGTTTAAATAAGGGCATGGAGTACGCACGTTTATTTGTATGTTCTTGTACCTGTGTGAGTACGCACACGAATGGGAGAACAACAAACTGGAATCTATTAAGAGGCACATATTGCTTCTTAGCCTAGAAATATAAGCATATGGGCAATGCACACGCACATGAATATGAGAGTTAGCCCACACTGGTTTACTGGTGCTGGGAATCTGGTTCAACCTTCAGCGTCCCCCCCCCCCCCCCTCCTCAACTGGCATTCTCTGGATGCCCATCTGAGCCATCTAATCAGGGTGAGTTTGGAAAAACGTCATCACCAGTCTTAAGTGCATAACGGTATAGCCTCGCACTTATGGTATTGTGCAACAAAAATATATATAAAGAAAGTGTCTGTGCATTAAATAGCTGCTTGCTGCAAGTTAAAGTGCTAGTGCCTTTAAATTATAGTAAACCAAATGTTGCAGCGCTGCTAATAAATTCAATAATTAAATATAAAAATATAAACTTATATAAAAAATTTATATCACTGTGTAACCTTGTGCAAAATGTGCAAACATGTGCAGAGTATATATTGTGCAAAATCTTGCAAGATCACGCAATAAATATATTCAAACTTCATAAATACATAAATAGTGAATCATAAGTCCATATAAAGTATCCATCAGGTGCAAAATAAGGTGCTTCTGTGCTTCACTGTGTGCATGTATGGGGGTGATCCCCTTGTGGTTATCTACTTACCGCAATACACTCGGTATAAGGCATTCAAAAATACTCCTGCAGTGTAGTCACAGCCTTTCTGCCAGCCTGGGATCCGCAATCATGTGGGAGAGATCCTTAATGGTGGTCCTTTCAACATATCCCGAGTCCCCTCATGGGAAAGAAAAGGCCATCCATAGTGAAGTACATCAAGTAAAATTTATTGCATCCAAAAAGAATTCTACTTACAAACATCTAAAAATTGCAGGCAAAAGAATCTCGGCTCGGTGGTTTGCTGCTCCCGCAGCGTGCGCTTCACCGGCCGGAAATGACGTCAGGTCCACTCAGACAATCGCTAGACGCTTTGCCCCCCCACCCCAAAGCACCTTGCCCCCATGTTGATGGGGACAGGGGTCTCTTCCCAACAACATTTGGCTGTGGGGGTCTGCAGAGGGAGGCTTATGAGAATTTGGAAGCCCCCTTTAACAAGGGGGCCACCAGATCCCATCCCCCCTATGTGAATAGATATCCGGTACATTGTACCCCTACCCATTCATAAAAAAAAGTATACAAAAAATAAAGAGAAAAAACTGTTTTGGAAAAGTCCTTAATTAAAAAATTTTAAAAAATGTCCTCCGATGATCAGTCGGCTGCCCGCCCAAAAGATAGAAAAAAAAAAAGAAGCTCCTGCTTCTACTGACGCTTCCCACGCTATGAGCTGTTTTAGTTTGACAGCTCTTTTATAGGGATCTGACGTCACAAGCTGCCCCACAATGCACTGCTCAGGTGCAGTGAATAAATTACTAACGTCATGTGTTGTGTAATTTTTACGTTTACGTTTCCAGAATCTGAGACCCTGTCGCCTTTTTTGCTCCTTGATCCCTTGTGCAGTTTTGGGAACCCTGGCTATCATTCCGTTGAGGTCCTCTTGGAGTCTTTGACACACAGTTGGTTTCCTGACCATATATACAGATTTCTTTTTATATGTTGATCTATTCCCTATAAGTAGTGTTTGATGGGATGTCGTATTTTGCTTTATCATTGTTGCTTTATTTTATATTTAAATGTTTGTATGGTTGTTATCTCTTTTGATATAATTGTTGTAGATAATTGTTTAAAGTGGACATCTACCCCCAGAAGTCGACTTCAGGTAGAAACGCATCTGCTCTTCTGTGTCCATTACTTTCGACATCTGTATTTGTATTTATATCAGTAGCCTTCCCATATATATATATATATATATATATATACATATATATATATATATATATATATATATACCTATACATTAATGTTCTCTTGTATGCTTCCGTGGTTTTTTATCTTACCGAACAATGATCTTTCATTGATGTAATTTACTGCGTTTTGTATCAATAAAAAATATTTTTTAGAATGTTAATTTCCAATATTTACAATTCTACTCTCTATTACATTTTTCTTTATTTGGTACCGCATAGTCCCAATTCCCCCCTTGTCCCTCTGTGGACTTTTCACTATATTTTCAGGGATAGATACCCCCCCCCCCTTTTTTTTTGTATTATTACTTTCAAATTTTGGAACCTAGCTTTTTGGAAGATAATCCAATATAGTAACATTGACTTGATGCCCTGTCTACGTGTCAGGATGGCACCAACTCCATTTTCCATCTGCTTCAAAGGGCAAGAGGCAGAGAAGGATCAGGGAGAAAGATTTGAATAGATATTTTAAGTTGTCGAAAATTAGTGTGCTGCTGGCGTCACTAAAACTGAGTATTTTGTTTAGGGAGGTGGGTAATGGCTGAAAAGTTCATGATAAATTTACAGTAAAAATTGGAAAAACCAATAAATCTCTGGACCCCCTTGCGATCTCTTGGAGTAGGACAGTCAAGAATGGCACAAACTTTCTGTGGGTCCATTGAAATGCCTGAGATTGTGATAATCAGTCCCAGGAACTTGATTGTCTCTTTCTCAAACTCACATTTCTCAGATTTAGCATACAACTGGTGTTCCTGGAAACTGCTAAGAACCTTTCTAACTTGCACTCAGTGTTCTTTTAGGGATGCAGAAAATTTGAGCATATCATCAAGGTAGAGGATCATAAAAAGGTCAAGAAAGCTCTGAAGATATCGTTGACAGAATGTTAAAAAGTAGCCGAGGCGTTGCGCGGTCCAAAAGGAATTTCTAAGTATGCAATATGCCCAAAGTGGGTACGAAAGGCTGTTTTCTATTCACCCCCTTCCCCAATCCTGACAAGATTATATTTAAATAAACTTTTGCTGTACTGAACCATTGAAAGAGTTCTGGAACAAGCGGTAGAGAGTACCTGTCTTTGACCAATATTTTGTTCAGTTCTCTATAGTCAACGTAGGACCTCGTGGTGTGATCCTTCTTTTCCACAAAGAATATACCTGCCCCTTCGGGGGGGGGGGGGGGTGAGTGAATAAACCCCCCTTCTAAGTTCTCATTAATGTATTGCCTACGTTTTGACAAGGGGAATATACTCCCACAACAGAATCTCGGCTCCCGGTTACATCTCAATTGGACAATGGTATGGCTAATGGGGTGGAAATATCTTGGCCTTATTCTTGTCAAAAACCTCTAAGAAATAAGGATATACAGATAGAACATGTTGAAAAGCTGGAGTCTTTGGTTGTAGTTCCAGTGCGTAGGAGTGCGTGGGAGTGCATAGTCAGCAGTGCTACAGACAATAGGTCTACCGAAATGTCTCTGTCCCTAGATCCCAGTTTATTTGAGGATTGTGTGCCTGTAACCATGGAATACCAAGGATGACAGGAAATAAATGTGATTAAATAATGTCCAAGTTCAGGTACTTATTATGGCCCAAAAGATTTACAACTAACAATGGGCAGGTTTTGTTAGTGATTAAGCCTGACCTAGGGTTCGAACCATAAGCAAGATGAATTTTCAGATGTTGTGCCTTAGTTTTTAATGGGATTTGATGCTGCTTGGCAAAGTTACAGTCCAAAAAAAGCTACATGCTCTGGAATCGATTACTGTCTGGGTCTGAATACGTCTCCCAGATAGCTGTAGAGAGAGAGGTAATGTGAGATGAATTGAGTTTCTTTTTACAAGGTTGCTGGAAGTGTCAAGAGTGGAAACAGACTTACAAGGTCTTGCAGGGTAGTTTTGCAGATAGTGACTGGCAGCACCAAGGTAAAAGCAAAGGTTGTTGCGAAGCCAACAACGTTTTTTCTTCAGGAGTGAGAGGTAAACAGAATACTCCCGATTGCATGGGTTACACTGTGTAAGAGGTCAACCTCAGAGCTGGAGATGGTGGCTCAGGAGCAGCTGGTACTTGTTGCCAAGCCTGCATGGCTCGTGAGTTGTCGGGTCTTTCTGCTCTCCTCTCTCGGATTCTAAGATCCAGTTGAATAGCGAGCTGGATTAGATATGAGAGTGAGGTTGGTGGGTCTAACCTGGCAAGCTCATCTTTAAGAGTCTCTAAAAGTCCCAGGCAGAACTAGAACTGCAAAGCTGCATCATTCCAGGCTGTGTCAGAACTCCATTTGACCACATAGTGTCAGAATGGGCATGCCAGTATACAAGATAACTCCTCTGGACAGACTTCTGTGCACAGGCTAAAACAGATTCCCTTTTATGCTCGCAAGAATTGGGCTTTGGCTAGTAGATATGTGTATGCGCGAACTCGCGCGCGCACACAAGCCATTCTCATGCCTCACAGCGCCTGCGTGAACTTGTGAAAGATGCTAGTGGCTATTTAAACTCAGCCAGTGCTCAGGTTCAGTGCTGATTTGTCTTCAGCCTCCTGTGTAACTTGTGATCCTGTAAACCTGTATTCTGCTTCCAGTTGCTAACTCGACTTGTCCTCACCATTCTCTGAACTCCACCTGCATTGATCTCGGTTTTTCCCCTGACCTCCCCTTCTGTCTGCTCCTTTCGCTCCTGCTTTACTGATCAGCCTTCCTCATCATATCAGGCTCTGCTACCAGGCACATAATAGTACAAAGCAGCCATGTCAAAGCCTGAATGAGGAAGGTCTCTCTTATACCTCTGACTCAGGCCCCCTGATAGTGTAGACAGGAGGTGCAGAAGTGCAGTGTGGCACAAGTGCCGGGAGGACATGCTAGCAGCAGAGCAGATGTCCTCACTGAACAGGTGAAGTCATTACATGGCTTCAGCAGGCAGGCAAATTGGTACTGGCAACAGCAAGCAGAGCAACAGAGTCAGGCAGGCCAGGTCATACACAGACAGGATGAATCGAATATGGGGCACAGACAGGAGTGTAATCAGGGGACAAGCCAGGTCTGGAATCAATCAGTGAAGCAGAAGCTAAAGGAGCAGACAGAAGCAGAGCTCAGGGGCCAAGCCAAGATCGATGCAGGTGGAGTTCAGAGAATGGTCAGAACAAGCAGGGTCAGCAACTGGAAGCAGGATACAGGCTCACAGGATCACAAGTTACACAGGAGGCTAAAGACAAAGCAGCACTGAACCTGAGCACAAGAGTTAACCCACTTCTGGACCAGAAGGATTTGCCCTCTTAATGACCAGGCCATTTTTTGCAATACTGCACTGCGTTATTTTAACTGACAATTGCGCAGTTGTGCAACGATGTACCCAAATAAAATCAATGTCCGTTTTTTCCCCACAAATAGAGCTTTCATTTGGTGGTAATTGATCACCTCTGTGATTTTTATTTTTTGCGCTATAAACAAAAAAAGCGACAATTCTGAAAAATAATATTTTTTTACTTTCTACTGTATATAACATTCCCAATAAAAAAAAAAAATTAAAAATCAAATTTTCATCATTTTAGGCCAATTTTATTTTGCTACATATTTTTGGTAACAAAAATCCCAATAAGTGTATATTGGTTGGTTTGGGCAAAAGTTATCGCGTCTACAAACTAGACATTACTACAGTAATCAGTGTTAAAAATCTGCACTGTTACTGACAGAACATAACTGACAGAACAACCGATTGCTGTGTTTGCCATTCTGTCTCCACGGGGAGCGATCGCGGGTGCCAGGCGGCATTCGCAGCCGCCGGACCCGCTGATTGGCTCACCTTGTGGTCTATAGGCGTGTGTGCCCGCCCCCACTAGACAGAGTGGGAGAAAGCTGACATGCCACAGTAAAACTACGGTGGCTGTTCGGCAAGCGATTAAATAACCCTTTTAGAGCCAGCATCTGTCACAGGTTTACACAGGCGCCAGCGTGCATGAGAATGCCAAAGCCAAATTCTTGCAAGCACGGAAGGGAATTTGTTTTAGCCTGTGCACAGAAGTCTATCCAGAGGAGTTATCTTGTCTACTGGCTTGCCCATCCTGACACATAATCATCCACAGGCCGACGTCCTTCTTAAAGTAGTCTCTGCTGTGGAGGATAGTTGGGGGTCATCATAGATCTGGGCCATAACCTTGAAAAAGGAGGAAAGCGACTTTAGGACAGGACAGGACAGGACAGGTCTGCTCAATGAGATGAAGAGCCCAAGACTGTGGTTCTTCCAGCAGCAAGGAAATAACAAAGCCCATCCAGGGGGATTCAGCAGGGAAAGTCTGTGGTTGTAGTAAAAATTAGAGCTGGCAAGCATTATGGAATGCCCAAAATTTAAGGCAGGAATTGTGGGAAAGAGTTTCTTTCTTCAGAGTGGAGTATTTTCTGCTACTTCTTGGATGGTGGCATTATTGGGGGGTGAAGCAACCCCCTTGAAGCTGCTCCAACTTTCCTCCTCACAATCAGCACCACTAACCCCCTTTACTCTACACCACCAACACCCCAACCCTCCTCTTAACCTTTATTACCAGCACACCAATCTTCCTCCCCATACTGAAAAACAATAGTTGCTGAGTACATTACACTTACACAAAGCACAGGTGTGTAAACAATTTATTAGGCAAAGCTGGCATGAAGATGTTGAGTGTGGAGTTGATTTGGGTATTTTTTTGCTTCTGCTTCTTCACCAGTATGACAGAGGTCTGTGGGTTGACCCTATGGTCCATAGGGCATTAACAGGTCCAAATACATTGCTGTTATGCACTCCTGAGGATGAGGAGGATAAAAAAGGGAAAGGACCAAGGAGCATGCATGGTAGCATCCACGATGGCTGCTTAAGGCGGGAGCTCTGCCCCGCCCTGGCAGTCCAGTGCCCCCCACAGCCAATCACAGCTCACAGGATGAGTGCCCTTAGCAGCATGAGCTTGGTGAAGCTCTCCTCCACCAGCACATGTCAGAAGGTTCGGTCCAGAAGGAAGCTATTGAGTCCCAAATTGGACTCTACAGTCCCAAGAGCCAATCAGAACACTGTCCCAAGAGCCAATCAGAACACTGATCATATTCATGTTCTACAGGAACAGCTTGAAACCGCTCTCTCAAGGATTGATGATCTTGAAAACAGTTTGAGAAGATATAACTTAGAGGCTTAGAGACTTAGAGGCCTACCAGAGTCGATGACAGATATTTTGGCGGCAGTCCAAGAGTTCATTAAAGATTTGATCCCTAATATTCCACCACATAGACTGGAACTTGAACGGGCTCACAGAGCTTTAGAGCCCCCCCTGAAAGGATGGGTTACCAATGGATGTGGTGGTCAAACCCCATTTCTATGTAGTAAAAGAGGAAATCATGAAAAAAACCTTTCTCCCTCTTCTATCCGAAGGAGAAGATCCCTGAAGCAACTTTTAACCGTCTAATCCCAAAGAGACATTAAATACTGGTGGGCCTTTCCTTTCGCACTTAAGTTTCCCTATAAAAACAAAACGTACTCCTTTCCCAGTTTGCCGGATGGAGAACGGCTGATGTTGAACCTGAAATTCATCTTGCAACATCCTGCATTGGCCCCCTCTAACTCTCTACCAGAATCCACTAAGCATCCAACACCCATGAGCCCCATAACCCCAGTGTGGAGCAAGACCGAGAACAAGTGTTCCAAGGACAATTTGCCTCCTTGATCACCCTCCGCTACTAAAACACCTATTTTTTCCTGGCTGACCCCTGTTATAGGTCTTCCTTAACTGAGAATGGCTCTCAACAAAATGTTGTGTCTCTTGTCTCTTCACCCTACCGCCTTCTTTTTTTTTACTCTGGGTGGTATCGACACTTAGTAGTGGTCACTCATTGGGATACCCATGAATGATCACCAAGCCTTTAAGGACCTCCCCAGGGTGAACTAGTTTGTAATTACTACATGTTGTCAATTTAGAACTTTTTGAACATTGATTTCCAAGCTCAGTCTTATGTTTCACCCTATAACCATGATTCTTCTGGTTTCCATCCCTTCTCCCTCCCCTCCTCTCGCGGTATTACAATTGCTCCCTTTTTCCTGCTACCTTTATCCTCCCCCCTCCTTATCAAAGGGGCTCTTATTTTGGTTAAATGTTAGTTGTGATTTTTATTTAGACTATTTGAATTTAAAGTTTTACTATAGGGGTGCGCTGCAACTGGGACGGGCTTCTTGTGCCTCCACCTACCCTGTGGATATGTTACCTCTATAAGCACTTGGCAGGATCTTATCCTCCCCATGACGGGGATGGGATATTTTGTTACTTTGCAGGCAGGGAGGAGCAGGCTACACCCTGCCTTTTTGGGTCCTTATTGGGCTCTTGCCTCCTTTTACTTTATCTTTTTCTCGTATCTGTTTCTTGCTCTAATCTCCAGTATACAGTACCTCTGACCAGCAGGTTTCCTCATGGCGCCTCATACCCGCACGGCCCATCCCATCGGTCCAGACTTTGCAGAATGCTTGGGTGACAGTGGATTGGATGGATGCCCATCCCATTTGCTCCATGGCCTCTGATAGTGTACTCACATCACCTCTGCGTGTGGTTTCCCCCAATAAACAGGGGTTAAATTCCCCAATAAAACACTGTAAAGTTTTCCAATCTTATCTCTCTCAAAAAATAGATGTGGTCCTACTACAAGAAACACGCTTTTCTAGGCGATACAATCCCTCTTTCCTGTATGCAAAATAACCTTTGTTTTATCTGGCAAATGCTGATGACAAAACCAGGGAAGTGGCCGTTCTTTTTTCCAAAAGTTGCAAATTTATGGCACAGTTGGAGCACAGAGACCCAGAGGGCAGATTTATATTAGCAAAGGGGTTCTTGGACGACCATTTATATTCTTTCACCTCTTATTATGCACCCAATCAGGGCCAAGCAAAATTTTTCCAACTAATATTCCAGATGTTAGGCCCTTTGGTAGAGGGCACTGTAATACATAGTGATGATTTAAACACTACTTTCGATCAGGGGTTGGATAAATCCAAGCCTCCCAGTTCTCAGATCACTCATCCTTCTAAAAATAGCTCTAAAATAGCTAAGCTGGTCTTTCAGCAGGGCTTAGCAGACATATGGAGAGAACTTATTCCAACCAAACAAGACTTTACCCATTTCTCGAGTCCGCACAATATATATACTTAAATTGATCACATATTTGTATCTACGACCCTAATTCCTTTGGTTGTCAAATCTCATATTAGTGGTATGGTATGGTCAAATCATTCCATGGTCTTGCTCACTCTCCATAGAAACCTTCAACACCTGAGCTATTTCTCAATGGAGAATTAATGAATCGATTTTGAGCTACTCAATTAGAGTTACGGAATTAGAGAAGGCCATATTTCCTCTTTAATAATGTAGAAGGGGTCTCAGGGAAGTTCCTTTGGGGCAGCACACAAAGCGACGATCAGGGGAAAACCCATTCAGATTGCTGCACAGATAAAATGGGAGAGACTTGTAGATATTGAGAAACTTGAGAACAAGTTCTTATCTTTACACACCCAAGACAAACAGGATCCAGCTAAGGAGCCTACAGCCCAACTAGATGTGGCTCACCTTCACTTATATCTTGCTCTGACGGCTAAACCAGAGAAGAAAATCCGTTGGAGTGGAGCTAGATTTTACCATCAATGCGACAAAAACAGCTCTATGCTAGCCTCTGAGTTAACTCCCCTGCTGCGCACGTATTCTCTGTCCAAAATCAGGGAAACCAGGAGTGCCGCAACACTGAA
Organism: Pelophylax lessonae; assembly: GCF_965119305.1. Taxonomy (NCBI): domain Eukaryota; kingdom Metazoa; phylum Chordata; class Amphibia; order Anura; family Ranidae; genus Pelophylax; species Pelophylax lessonae. The sequence goes on along the minus strand of NC_138772.1, from coordinate 266,663,513 downwards.
CCCTAACTGTATAATGCCATGGTTTCTTGCATTTTATTAAAAATTATATAGCACAGGTGTAGAAGGGGATGCTACATGAATTCATTTTTAGATGATCTACCGATTCCAATACTAGAGGATTTTCATTGGGATAGACTAGAAGCCCCTGTTTCGGCTGACGAAGTGTTGCAAGTCATTACAAATCTGAAGCGAGGCTCTGTCCATGGCCCAGATGGCTTCTCTGTACCATATTATAAAAAGTTTTCTGCTCTCTTGGCCCCACACCTTAGCTAAATTCTTTAATTCCAAGAGAAAGAGAGACCATTTAGATAGGCACCTAAACTCAGCTTACATATAAGTAATCCCCAAACTAAACTCAGCTTGCATATCAGTAATCCCCAAACTAAATAAAGACCCGGGCATCATGGGGAAATATAGACCTATTTCCTTTATAAATAATGACATGAAGATTTTGACTAAAATCCTAGAGAATCGTATAGCCTCCTTTATGTCCACAAGGACCAAGTTGGCTTATTCCTGGTAGACAAGGCCCTGATTAAATTAGGAGAGGTATTGATATAGTTCCCTTCTTCAATTAGGCTGGGATCTATCTATCTCCAGAAGGCCTTTGATTCAGTTTCCTGGCCATACCTTTTTTCGATCATGTGTCACTAGGGTTTTGGTCAGAACTTCATGGGGATTTTGGGAGCACTTTACTCCACCCCAGAATCTCGGGTTAGTCTTCAGGGATTCTATTCGGAGCCCATTAAGATTGCCAGGGGCACCCGACATTGATGCCCGCTCTCACCCCTAATTTTCACAATACCAATAGAAACACTGGCAATAGCTATACGTACGCATCTGGATATTGAAGTAATGCAATGCGGCCCTTAGGTGCATAAATGTGCTCTGTTTGATCTGCTCCTTTTTATTACTTCACCAATTACCTCTCTTCCTAACATCTGCAAACTGTTGGAAGACTTCACGAAGGTCTCAGGTTTACATGTCAATATTTCCTCTGGTGTTAAATGTTTCCGTCCCGCCCACTATGGCGAAGCAACTGAAAAATGAATTTAACTTTGAATGAAGTGACTCGACCATCCGCTACTTAGGGATTAACCTCACCTCGAAGATAGAACATTTATACTCTGCCAGCCATCCCGTTACATATCAGAAATTGGAATCAGACCTCAGAACTTGGGAGCAATACAGGATTTCATGGTTAAGCGGGAACAACTCAGTTAAGATGACCCTACTCCCTAGACTACTTTATCTCTTCAGCTCCCTCCCAATTCCTATAAGGAGGGATAAACTTCGGAAATTTCAGGAAAAAGTTATTCAGTTTATCTGGGGTACATCTGGGCACCGCCTATCGCAAGTTCCCTATTCCGGAGGTCCCAATGAGGATTGGGTTTCCCTAACCTATGGTGTTATTACCAGGCTGCCCACCTAGCAAAATTATCGACTGTTTACTCGCGCTTTGAAAAACCTGATTGGGTGCAATTAGAGCATCAAGCGGTCCCTACTTTTATCTTGGATTTCCTTCTTTGGTGTTCACCAAGGAATCGATCCCCAATGTTGTCTCCCACTTTATCACACTCTGTTTCCCTGTGGAATAGTCTTAGAAATCTGCCCTCTATAACCTCTGCTATCCAACCTTTGGCTCATATTTTTCACAACTCTATGTTCATTCCAGGTATAGATATTAAGGCCTTCAGATGGTGGCTGGATAAAAGGCTGTATTACATAGGCCAATACTTCACATCAATAGGACAAATTTCCTTTAGCCATTGCATTAACAAATTTGAAATGCAAACCTCCGGGAAATTTAGGTTCTCGCAAATCTCACACTTTTTAGATACACTTTGGAAAAGTAAACCTGTCCCCCCAAAATTTACAGAACATGAGCCTTGGTGTGGCAAGGCCATGGAGCAAAGGGATGTATTTCAATAATCTACTCATCACTGGCAACAGATTTTACTAAGCTCCCATATAGTGTATGTTAGCATGAGAGAGGGGTTTACAGGAAAACTGGGATGTAGAGCACTACAATAAATCTTTCTCGCAAGCTTTCAGAGGTATTTATAATTCTTCCCTAATAGAAGTGAATCTCAAGGTTCACAAGATGGTATTTAGTCCCAACCAGGTTAGCCAAAATGTTTCCCTCTTCCTCTCCTTAGAGGTTGCCAGATGTTAGGCTCGATGGTTCATGTGTGGTGGGAATATCCGAAGATCAGGGGGTTTTGGAACAAGATCTTTTATCTAATTCGCAAAGTTACTGGCTACCTGGTTCCCAAATCCCTCTCATTAGCCCTTCTTAACTTTCCCATCCTTAAGGTATCTAAACACACTCAAACGCTGATTTCTTTTATTTTTTTGGGAGCTAAACTATCTATAGCCAGAAAACACCCCAAGGTCTCTATTAGGGCTGCTAAGAGGAAAGTCTCATGGATAATGGTTTAGGGGAAAATGGCTAGTACCCTACCAGACTCAGTTAAAAAGTTTGAGGCAATTTGGGAGCCTTGGGCGAAGCATATGGGTTTTTCTTTGATCCCAGGAATTACTGATTCCTATGCGGCTGAAGTAGTTGATTGAGAGTTTGGCTGACCTTTCTCTATTCTTTTCTACTTTTTCCTTTTCTGTTAAACTTTTCTTCCATAATACCTTTGACTTACTGGTTTGTTGGCTCTTAAATATGCTCTAAGTACTTATGTATCGAGAACTGTGCCTGAAGATGGACATTGATTTATGAATCACCGAATACGAGAAGCAAGTTTGCTTGACAAGAGGATTGTTGATACAATTTCAACAGGGAATGTTAACTTTGTAATTTTGTACATTTTAATTTTTAATTCTCTTTGTATCTCCCGCTGGCTTAGTATTTACTTGCATATAAGCTATTGAGTTGACTCGAACAATCTTACTTCTACTTCAAAGTTAACAATGTTAATTGTGTATGTCAGTCATCTCTACATTGATGTTTTTGATACACATACTGGCTTTATATTATTGTTATTTGCAATAAAAATTCTTGAAAGAAAAAAAGGGAAAGGACCTTTCGGCTGCTATGCACCCTTGGGTAAAGGGGAAGAAGAAAAGGGCACAATAGCAGGCCAAAAAACATGGCTGCTCTGCGCCCTAAAGGAGAAAAAGGCATCATTAGGAGTTCATAGAAATGGCTGAAATGTGCACCTGGGCGAGAAGAGGAGGAGAGAAAGGGAACATTATAAGGACTTTCAGGCAGGTGGCTGCTCTTTGCCTGGGAGGAATAAAGCAAGGAGTGGTTTGTTGGCAACTTCGCTAACTTCTGCAGGAAATTACCGCTTGTGTGGAGAATTAAAGAACAGTTCCCCAATTCCTCTCCTCATTGGCCATCAAAGAAAGAAGGGGAAGGGTTTGAAGTCAATGCCATGGGATTATATTGTAAGTATCTTTATTCCCTCTCGTTCACCCTGGCCTAATTTTTTCCAACCCTCTTTTTATGCTACCAGTGCTTCCCCCTTACTCTGAAAGAGGGGGTGGCTTTCTAATTTCCCTACATCCCTCCCTGAAAAGAAAGTGGCTGCTATGCACCATTCAGGAGGAGAAAGAGGAAAATGGTGTATTAGCAGAAAGGGAATGTGCCCTTCAGTAACAAGGAGGGTGTGTCATTTGCTGCCAAATTGTCTTACTGAGGTGCTGCCCACATCAAGTTCTGTGTTGCAGAGCCATGTGTTTCCTCATGCATTTGTTATGCATTCACTCAAAAGTTTTTGGTGGGGAAGGTCATTATTGGTCATCTGTTCTAAAACTCTTTTGCTAACACAATTAAATATCACAACTCACCTATACACCTAAAGATGTATGTCTATATGTAAAAGCTACACAAGTAGTTCTATGATTGGGTAGTCCTGTTGCATTGGAATGGCACAAAAAGAGATTCAGAGGTGACTGCACATACTTGCAGGAGTTTTTAATATACCCTGCTTTGTGTTCAACCTTTAGGCCATTTGGAAAAACTGTGACATAATAAAGTTGTGCCAGAGCTTGCCTCGTCCCTCTCTCTCCCACTCCACCCAACCCCCCAACACTTACACACACTTTACAATTGACCCTCACTGATCAATTGGAATGTACGAGTGAAAGCGTTATCAGAAGATGTTGCCTATCAAAAATGCTTGGCATTAAGGAAAAAGAGATATGAAAGCTTCTACAGGTTCATACCTTTCAGCACATTTTTGTTTTCCTAAAGTAACAGTGTCCCTTTAATTTAGGTGGCATGTTGGCAAAATAATTAGCAAATACATGAGTGCTTACCAAAATGTGCATTTTGGTTGTGAATTCATGCTGTATTTGTATACCAAACTTTGTAAATTAATGTGGAAAGATGTCAACTGTTCTTTGTAAACATAACTTATATCTCATTCTCTGGAAATATGTCTGTAGCGGGGTCTCCCATTATACAAGTTCTAAAAGACTGCTGTTTGACATTTGAGAGGAACTCGGCTCCATCTAGTGGCCAAAAGGACACATTGCAGCGGCTATGGAATTTCTTTTGATGTGATTTTCCTTTCAGGAAGTTGAGCAGTCTTCATTGCCCATAGTGCTTTGAGAGTACCAGGGTGCACTGCTGCACCGCACAGCCTTCTGGGGGAAGCTTTATAAAGGAAGGGAGGAGCCAGGCTCACTCTCTGGGGAAAGACACAGTGAGACAAGCAGGATGCCAGCGCTGTGGGCTGATGCTGCATGCTAGGCCGAAACTCCTGGGCCTTAAGTGACTAAGTTGCAGTGTTTCATCTCCAGTAGAGGATCCCTCCTGGAGGTCCCATCGATGTTCTACAGAGACCAGACTCATCCACCCCAAATACCTAGTGCGGCTGGTGACAGAGGCCGGAGACTGAGATCGCAGCGGAGGCTTCCTGGGAGACAGTCCTGTTGGTGAGAGGGCACCTGCCCAAAAATTGACTCTATCTATCAAAGAAGTAACTTTAGTCAGGATTAGCCTTAGAGTAGTAGAAGGCAATATACCAGGTGGCCCAGTACATCTCTCACAGAAGTTTTACCGCCAATCCTGCACAGACACCCCGCGGTGATTACTAACTGTTTGCTGCCATTCTCTCTATTGATCACCCATCCTCAATGTGGATTACAAATCGCGAGTGCACCAACGTTGCTAGCGAAGATATAGAGAAGAAACAGCGGACTGACTGTCTGACTGTCTGGTACTGTGTCTAACTGAATGCTGAGCCTTATTTCCAAAAGTATAATAGTGATTAAGATGGTGGTCCTATAGGCTCTGAGACATTTCCTGAAACAATTAATGTGCCGTTGAGGAGTGATATCACAGTATTTATCTTATCTTTGATTAATTAATCAGTATATCCTTTTACAAAGTCATATTTTACTGTATCGAAACTGTTTATTTGATTTACAGTAAATAACTTTCCTGTTTAAAAGCAAGCTTGTGTGTGGTCACCTTGTATTACCCAGAAGGACTGCAGCTGGAGAGAGGTAACAGGTCATTATTATTTATTGAAGTGTTATATTCCAATCTGTGTAGCCATTTGGTATTCCAGTCCTATTCTGGGTCAGTTGTGCCTAGGGAGGGTTCGAGCCAATTCTGTGGGTTGTTAGGCAGGACGTAGACCCAATAATCTAATCAGCAGCTCCTGCGGGGGTGGTGCTACACGTGGGGGCTCGTCCGGGATATCTACAGTCCTGCAACACAACCCTCTCAGCCACAGAATCCCCCTCAACGCAGAAATGGATCCTACCGCTGCAGCCGAGTGGTGCAGGGAAGAGAATGTCGTAGTGGAAAATGGCCTGGTGGTTGAAATCAAGGGAGAGGTCTGGACTGAGGAAAAACTTCTCCCAGTTTTAAGGGCACTGTCCACAGACAGGAAATTTTGGGTGACTGACATAAAGACAGACACCACCGTTCCACACACGTATGCATTGTGTGAGTGGAGGAAGGGGGTCCCTGATTACTTTAAGGGAACCAGTGTAAAGACTACTGACCAAACAGAACTTTTCTTAATACATCCAGAAGTCCTTACTGAAGGTCCCTCATCCACCACTCCTGGGGGATCCAGCAAAGAAAAAGGTGTCCAAGAAGGGAGTCCAGAGTCACCACCTTTGTCTACCTTTAGCTCAGAACTGTGTGCTGTTCTCGGGGAAATCGTAGCAAAATGTAGTAAGGACTCCCCAAACTATCTGATGACTGGATATAGGAAGCTCAGGACATTCTCTGGGAAACAGCCTGTGCCTTCGACAGAAGATGGGTTTGAAGAGTGGATAGTTACCGCCACTCAGGTTTTGGAAGAGTGGGAGGTACCAGAACAGCACAAGAAACAGAGAATCACAGAAAGTTTAAGGGGACCTGCACTAGAGGCCGTACGTAATCTCAAGCTAAGCAAAAAGAACTGTACTGCACAGGATTATCTAGACATTCTACAAGATGTATTTGGTCGGACGGAGAACGTGGCTGAACTTCTTTACCAGTTAGACCACTGTTACCAAGAAGAGGAAGAGAAGTTGTCCGAATTTATTAGATGCCTGGATAAGATCATCCACCAGATCTGGTTAAAGAAAGGGATAGACCCCCGGAAGGTAGATGAGACTCGTGCACGGCAGGTGCTGAGAGGGGCTCAACCCTTAGATCCCATTGCAAACTCGCCAAGATGGTGGCATTCTGGAATACCCTGACCTGATCCGAATGGTCAGAGAAGAAGAGGTCATGTTGGACAACAAGAGGAAGAGTCGGCAGTTTGACTCAACTGCTCATGTCAAAGTGATAAGTGCAAAAGAAAGTGACTCGCAAGTTGAACTCCTAAAGACCCAGGTGTCCCAGTTGATAGAAATGGTGTCCATCCTGACTAGTCAGGCATCTACTCTACCTGATGGGAACGCGTCAGAGAAGCCGGATAAACCTTCTAACCTTAGAGTAGACCTGGAACCGAGACCTAGGAGATCGCTAACTTGTTTCAACTGTGGGGGAGTAGGACATGTTAGAGGAGTATGTCCCAGCCCAGGAAATGTCGCCTCAGAACCTCGCAAGCCAGCGGAAAAACTTCAGAGAGCACCCGTGAAGGAGTCGACCGGGTGCCCGCCAGTTTCAAGGGAATCCAAGAGACTCAATGATTCAGGGAATCTGAGTCAGGGAGTCAGATCCAGGTACAACGCCCCTAGTTCTATACTCCAGGCTACTGAGAGGAGGAAAACCAATGCACACCGGGCCCAGAGGGGACTGAAGTCCAGAAGAAAAAAAAGAAGAAAAGAGCCTGGGTGCAGAGAACTGAACCAGACAACAAGGCCACTTCAAGAGAATTCCCAACTAACTTGGTCGGGCCTTCCCCTGTAGTCTCTGTCCAGGTAGAGGGAATTTACACAAGAGCCCTCCTTGACACTGGGGCTCAAGTGACTCTTCTGTATAGAGACTTCTATGATAAACACCTTACCCATCTACCTCTGCAGAAGTTGGAAGATCTGGAGATATGGGGTATCGGGACTCAAAGTTTTCCCTATGACGGGTATCTGCCAATCAAGTTGACCTTTGACCCATCAGTGGCTGGTGAAGCTGAAACCTTCGACACCCTAGCGGTGGTCTGTCCTCGCCGCCAGGGGCCAACAAAAGCTCTCTCATCGTAGGGACCAACACTGACCTAGTAAGGCGCCTCCTGACACAACTGGTCCAGGGACAGGATGCTCCAGCGCCAAGGATTCACCCCATGCTACGGCAGGCCTATCAACGATTAGTATTGGAGCAAGAGACTCCTGCAGAAGGAGTTGGAAGACTCTGGAAGTTGGACAGAACGGAAAAGGTCTTGCAGCCAGGAGAGGTGGCTTGTCTGAAAGCTTCCGTTAAACTCACATGGAAACAGCCGGGCCCTTTTATCATCTTTGAATCAGGTCCACAGGAAGAGGAGAGAGGGATAGAAGTAATCCCTAAAGTGATCCCTTTGAAGGTGTTACAGAAAAACCATGGAAGGGTTTTAGTGAGTGTCAGAAACACCTCTACTACACCGGTGAAGGTACCGGCCAGAGTGCTGTTGGGCCAAGTTAACCCGGCTACCCCAGTTGTCCCATCTGATCTTAAAGAGGAGGAAAGGGGTGAAGTTATCATAGAAGAGCTCTGCTCTGGAAACGCTGCCCTCCCACCGGAATGGGTGAAGAGGGCCAAGGCACAACTTGCTCGATGGCGAGGAATATTTTCTAGGGATGAGTTCGACGTGGGATGCGCCAGGAGTGCCACTCATAAGATCAGCCTGAGTGAGGACAAACCTTTCCGAGAAAGAGTCCGGCGAGTTCACTTAGGTGACTTAGAAGATCTACGTCAGCAGCTGGCGGAACTCAAGAAGACTGGGGTTATTCGAGAATCCAGGAGCCCATATGCTTCTCCGATAGTGGTAGTCCGGAAGAAAAACGGATCTCTGAGGCTTTGTATCGACTACCGAACCCTGAACAGAAGAACCATCCCAGACCAGTATACCACTCCTCGAATCGAAGACGCCCTACAGAGCCTGTCAGGGGCAAAGTGGTTCAGTGTGATGGACTTAAAGAGTGGGTATTATCAGATCCCCATGCACCCTGAAGATCGGGAGAAGACAGCCTTCATCACCCCTGTGGGGTTCTTTGAGTTCAATCGCATGCCTCAGGGGTTGTCAGGGGCCCCTGCTACCTTCCAAAGGCTGATGGAAAGGACCGTTGGAGATATGAATTTGATAGAGGTACTGGTATACTTGGATGATGTTATCGTGTTTGGCAGAACTTTGGAAGAACACGAGGAGAGGTTGGAAAAGGTCCTGAAGAGGCTACATGAAGAAGGCCTGAAACTTTCTCCTGAGAAGTGCCAATTCTATCAGTCCTCGGTCCATTACCTGGGCCACATCGTGTCTGAAGAAGGGGTGGCCACCGACCCGGACAAGCTGGATGCTGTCGCCTCCTGGCCGAGACCTACAAATGTGACCGAACTTCGGTCGTTCCTGGGTTTTTGCTCCTATTACAGGAGGTTTGTAGAGGGGTTCGCCAAGATTGCCCGACCCCTCAATGAGTTACTAAAGAACGAAGAAGATGACGTTCCTGAACTGGTCAAGCCAGTGAAGTCCACCATGGGACCCCGGAAGGCCAAGGAGTCCATCCAGGATCAGTGGACCCCAGAATGTGAAGGGGCTTTCATTCAGTTGAAAAAGAATCTAACCACTGCCCCTGTGTTGGCCTACGCAGACCCCACGAAACCATATGAACTACATGTCGATGCCAGCCGAGATGGGCTGGGTGGGGTACTCTACCAGGAACATGAGGGCCACCTGCGACCCGTAGCCTACGTGAGCAGGAGTCTACTACCTGCTGAAAGGAATTATCCTACCCACAAACTTGAATTCCTGGCCTTAAAGTGGGCAGTGGTCGACAAACTGAAAGATTACCTGTACGGAGCTGAATTCATTGTCAAGACGGAAAATAATCCCCTTACCTATCTGTTGACTACAGCCAAGCTGGATGCAACAGGACACAGATGGTTGGCTGCCCTCTCTAGCTTCAACTTCAGCCTGAAGTATCGGCCAGGAATCGGGAACAGGGATGCAGATGCCCTATCCAGAAGGTTGCATGCACCACACGAACCTGATGAAGAATGGACCCATTTGGCTCCAGAAGGGGTGCGTGCCCTATATTAGGGAACTGAACTTCGATCCAGAGGAGGATCAAGAGCCGAAGAGATTGGGGTTTCGGCTGTCGGAGTACCCAAATACTATTGCAGGGTGACCCAGGTTGAAGGGGAAGATTTACCCCGGCTGTCCAAAAGGGACTTGAGGAAGGAGCAGCTGGAAGACCCTCTGGGAAAACTTATTTTGGAAGCCTTGGAGATCCAGCGCCCTGAGTTGCTTCTAACCGACTCTCCTCAGGGGGCCCGTCTGTTGCATAGAGAGTGGACCCGGTTACAGATCCGAGAAGGGGTGGCCTACCGAAGAGGCCCATCTGAAGATCTGGAGGAGAAGTGGCAACTGTTCTTACCAGCTAAATACAGGGAGAGAGTTCTGGCTGCTCTTCATGATAATCATGGCCATCTGGGACCTGAAAGAACTTTTCAGCTTGTCAGAGACAGGTTCTACTGGCCCTGTATGAGGGCCGAAGTTGAAGGATACTGTCATTCTTGTGTCCGATGTATACAAAGGAAGACTCTGCCACGTCAAGCAGCCCCAATGGGCCATCTGCAAAGCCAGGGACCAATGGAACTGGTGTGCATTGATTTCCTTTGCCTAGAGCCTGATCTGAGTGGCCAAGGGAATGTCCTTGTGGTAACAGACCATTTTACCAGATACGCCCAAGCATTCCCGACAAGGGATCAGAAGGCCTCTACAGTAGCCAAAGTTCTTGTAGAAAAGTTCTTTGTACACTATGGGTTACCACAACGCCTCCATTCAGATCAGGGGAGAGACTTTGAAAGCAGACTGATCAAGAGACTGTTAGATCTGTTAGGCATCCAAAAGACTAGAACTACTCCCTACCATCCACAAGGGGACGCCCAGCCGGAACGATTTAACAGGACTCTTTTGGACATGTTGGGGACTTTAAGCTCAGAGAAGAAACAGCATTGGGGCAAACATGTAGCTGCCATTGTGCATGCCTACAACAGTACTGTCAGTGATGCTACTGGATATTCCCCTTATCGTCTAATGTTTGGACGAGAGGCTCGGTTGCCAGTGGATTTGGCCTTTGGCATCTCACCCGATCACACCTCTTCAGCATCGCACAAGGGATATGTGGACCGACTGCGGAAGAGTCTGAAATCGGCCTATGATAAAGCTCAGGCCACATCTGATCAACGTGGACTGAGGAATAAAAGGAATTTCGACTTAAAAGTTCGGATCCAAGACTTGCAACCAGGGGACAGGGTATTGTTGAGGAACTTGGGTGTCCCGGGAAAACACAAGTTGGCAGACCGCTGGAAGTCCCAACCTTATGTTATCTGCAAGCAACTACCAAACCTCCCTGTGTATCAAATTCGGCCTGAAGGAAGTGTGGGTCCACTGAAGACTTGGCATAGGAACCATTTACTGCCTCTCTCTGAAGCAGTTCGCATGCCTCCTGTCGTAGATTCGTCAGAGACCCCTTCGACCTCTCGCCTGTCCAGACCAGTCACCAGATCTCAGTCGACACTCCCAGATGTGAGGGAGGGAAATTCTCCATCTGAAGATCTGGAAGATGAAGAGGAGGTACCTGACTGGATGTGGTCATCTCAGTTACCAGAACCCACACCTGCCTCCCTGTCTTCATCCGAATTGGCTGACAGAGGAACCCTTCGGGCGGAAGCCCCCGAATTCATACCTTTCCACATGCTTCCAGAAGAAGTAGTTGATGATGAAGATCCTGAGGAGGAGGTTGCACCTTTCTCTGAAGAAGAACTGACCGCTCTTGAAGCATCAGATTCCTGTGTGTTGGAACATGAGGAGGAGGACATTGAAGAATCCCCAGAAGTGGCTGGTCCTAGTACCTCTGAGATCGTGCATCCCAAAGAACAGAGGGAAAGAAGAGTCATTCACCCACCCAAAAGACTGACCTATAACCAATTGGGTGAATGCTCGGAAGAGGCTATCTTTACTTCCAAACGAACTCTTGATCAGCCTAGTTCTTCCACCGCAGATTTGGTGGAGGACAACCCTAGCTCACCCCCAGGCACATCTGTACAAGCCACTCAAGTGTCGGGGGTCTGTGAACAGAATTACCTTCCCTCCCCCGACAATTGGTGGGAGGTTCCTATGTCGAACCTGTGTTGTAATATGCAGTTGTTGAGTTTGAACTCTGCTTATGAAAAGGAAGATGATTCCCTGTTATGCATATGTTAATGTTTTTTTTTTAGTGTACTGCCAACATATGCACTGGAGTACATGCTGTTGTCCTCTTTGGGGACCAAAGTTTCTCAAGTGGGGGGAGTGTGTAGCGGGGTCTCCCATTATACAAGTTCTAAAAGACTGCTGTTTGACATTTGAGAGGAACTCGGCTCCATCTAGTGGCCAAAAGGACACATTGCAGCGGCTATGGAATTTCTTTTGATGTGATTTTCCTTTCAGGAAGTTGAGCAGTCTTCATTGCCCATAGTGCTTTGAGAGTACCAGGGTGCACTGCTGCACCGCACAGCCTTCTGGGGGAAGCTTTATAAAGGAAGGGAGGAGCCAGGCTCACTCTCTGGGGAAAGACACAGTGAGACAAGCAGGATGCCAGCGCTGTGGGCTGATGCTGCATGCTAGGCCGAAACTCCTGGGCCTTAAGTGACTAAGTTGCAGTGTTTCATCTCCAGTAGAGGATCCCTCCTGGAGGTCCCATCGATGTTCTACAGAGACCAGACTCATCCACCCCAAATACCTAGTGCGGCTGGTGACAGAGGCCGGAGACTGAGATCGCAGCGGAGGCTTCCTGGGAGACAGTCCTGTTGGTGAGAGGGCACCTGCCCAAAAATTGACTCTATCTATCAAAGAAGTAACTTTAGTCAGGATTAGCCTTAGAGTAGTAGAAGGCAATATACCAGGTGGCCCAGTACATCTCTCACAGAAGTTTTACCGCCAATCCTGCACAGACACCCCGCGGTGATTACTAACTGTTTGCTGCCATTCTCTCTATTGATCACCCATCCTCAATGTGGATTACAAATCGCGAGTGCACCAACGTTGCTAGCGAAGATATAGAGAAGAAACAGCGGACTCAGATAGGTCTGACTGTCTGGTACTGTGTCTAACCGAATGCTGAGCCTTATTTCCAAAAGTATAATAGTGATTAAGATGGTGGTCCTATAGGCTCTGAGACATTTCCTGAAACAATTAATGTGCCGTTGAGGAGTGATATCACAGTATTTATCTTATCTTTGATTAATTAATCAGTATATCCTTTTACAAAGTCATATTTTACTGTATCGAAACTGTTTATTTGATTTACAGTAAATAACTTTCCTGTTTAAAAGCAAGCTTGTGTGTGGTCACCTTGTATTACCCAGAAGGACTGCAGCTGGAGAGAGGTAACAGGTCATTATTATTTATTGAAGTGTTATATTCCAATCTGTGTAGCCATTTGGTATTCCAGTCCTATTCTGGGTCAGTTGTGCCTAGGGAGGGTTCGAGCCAATTCTGTGGGTTGTTAGGCAGGACGTAGACCCAATAATCTAATCAGCAGCTCCTGCGGGGGTGGTGCTACACGTCATTAATTCATAGAAGCTAGATAATGGCTTATCTCATGCAACATTGCTGAGGTCATGGATTCTGAGCTCTGCCAGCTGGGCCAGTGGCTTGAAATAGTCCAGTCTGAAATATAGATGCTCTCTTGCTCGCTCTCCAGCATTCTTACCAGAAAAGTAGTAAAGTGGTATGTGGAATAGTTTCAAGAAAGCCCACCAGACTGTAGTCGATGAGCTTCAGGAGGTAGGTGTCAATTAAACAAGACCTTGGCAAGCTATAATTTTGTCACCTAAACTTGCTGCCACAAAATAAATGGGCACCAACAGTCATCTCCACTAATTGCAATTAGCCAAATTAGCCAGTAGCTGCTTCATTTGTTGCCCTTGTATAAGTACATATCCACGTACAGAAATAGGTTGGTTTTTTTGGTCTGTATTTTGTATATTGTTGGCAGAAAATGTTTTGTGTTGCTCACACATCTCTATCCTCAAACAATGATACATTTACCTTATAAGCTTCTAAAATGTCACATTACTGCACCATTGGTGTATGTGCATTTAATATTAACCACTTGCCGACCAGTCACGTTGACTGTACTGCGGCAAAGTTGCTCTTTATCGTCTGGCGACGTAGACCTACGTCACCAGACATTCCCCTCTCTCGGCGGCGCACGCGCGCCGCCGGAGTCTCGCTCCCGCCGTATTCAGTTACAGCGGGAGTCGGGCCAGGGGAGGAGCGGCGGTGATCACCGCCGCTCTTCCCCGATCGTCGGGGATCTAGTGTGGAAATCCGCCCGCTTGTGTAAACAAAGCGGGCGGATCTCCTAAGTGACAGGCAGGGTCAGATTGCAGGGTTCTGCATAGCTGAACCTGCGATCTGTCCCTGTGTCACTCAGCCACCTCCCCCCACACACGTTAGTAAGCACCAGGCATACATTAACCCCTCCCTTCTCCAATAAAAATTAACCCCTTCCCTGCCAGTGTCATTTTTACAGTAACAGTGGATATTTATAGCACTGATTACTGTAGTAATGTCACTGGTACCCCTAAAAGTGTCAAAAATGTCAATCAAGGGTCCGATCTGTCCGCTGCAAAAAAATCGCAGATCGCCGCCATTACTCGTAAAAAAAAAACACCAAAAATGACAGAAATCTTTCCCTTAGTAAACGCAATAACTTTTGCGCAAACCAATCAAAATACGCTTATTGCTATTTTTTTTTACCAAAAATATGTAGCAGAAAACAAATTGGCCTAAAATGATAAAAAATTTAGATTTTTAAATTTTTTGGGGGGGAATTTCATATAAAAAAATGTGAAAAATATTGTTATTTTTTCAAAATTGTCGCTCTTTTTTTGTTTATAGCGCAAAAAGTAAAAATCGCACAGGTGATCAAATACCACCAAAAGAAAGCTCTGTTTGTGGGAACGAAAAGGACATACATTTAATTTGGAAACAGCGTTGCAGGACCGTGCAATCGCAAAATATGTCCTGGTCAGGAATGGGGTAAAACCTTCCGGTCATAAAGCGGTTAAAAATACGCTCATTGAGAATTTTTTTGTCAAAGACATGTAGCTAAATACATTTTGGCCTAAATATATGACAATAATTGAATATATTGGATATTTTTTAGCTGTCAAAGTAGAAAAATATTGTTATTTTTTTGAAATTTTCGCATATTTGTATTAATATCGCAAAAAATAAAATGCGCAGAGGTGATCAAATACCACCAAAAGAAAGCTCTGTTTGTGGGAAAAAAAGGACGTAAATTTCATTTGGGTACGGCGTTGCATGACCGTGCAATTGTCAGTTAAATTTGCACAGTGCCGAATCGCAAAAAGTGGCCTGGATGTAAGACAGCAAAATCCTCCGGTGGTAAAGTGGTTAACTTACAGCAACATTCTTAATTGGAAAATGAAATGTGAAGGACAGTTATGACCAATCATCAAGTACTCTACATTACTCACCAAAATACTTCATAATCAAGTGATAATGCGTATGACAACTCTTCAGCAAAGTCAGTAGATTTGTATTGGTAAATTATTGCAGTTAAGTCTTATCTATATACTCAACCACAAACAACTAAAGCCTTCATTTTTATTTGCCAAACGTTTCATGCAGTCCTACATAGTAAATATTCTTGTGTGGTGATAAATTATCACACTGCATTGGTCTGCTGCCTTTTTATTCCTCTTTAATATAGATTTTCTTTCCCTTGCCATTATAAAATTGATTTGCAACATCTCTGCTTTATTTAATAATATGTGTGTACTTAGAGTTGTCTTGCAGCTGTCTCTTGGGGAAATCTACTTTACTCATTATCTTTCCTTCACCATTTTATGACCTGTGATGAGTTGTGGAAAGCTACATTTGAAGTGAAAGTCAATTCAACTTGTGCTGGTATCCATTTACCTACTATTATACTGCTGTTTTATTTTTCAGTTTTCCAGTTTGACCAAATGACCTTGCCACAATGGGTAAAGGAGATAGATTTACTTTGTAAACTTGAAGAATTCATACTTATTTTAAGCAATGCTGATAAATCAAACAGCAGCTAAAATTAGTTTTCTTGTAACACATAAACTCTTATGTCTTTCAAAACTTACTTCTCAGTTTGGTTGTTTGAACATTCAGTATGCAATGGTCAAAGCAATTTTCTTTCAGCAACTTGTCATTTTTTACTTTGTGACATGCTGCTTGTGTCATGGTTTTTGATGTTGCTTAAAATACAAATAAATGCAAGCTTTTTGTGATTAAAATTTATTCTCAATGCAAATACTGCTACTGTGACCTTCTACTTTTCAGATTGAAGGGTAAAAAGTCCCTTTTTTGCAAAAGTCAAAAAGTAAAAACATAAAACTTTTTAGGTGTTAATACTTTAAATATTTTGGAGTTATTCTCACATGATTCTTAATTGAACTTATTCTACAGGAATTAGTACAGGATTAATATAATATGCAATTCATTTTTTTATCCACAAAAGACAGCATGCCTCTCCTCTATCTGCAACAAATAACCATTATCACTGGAGAGTCTGTCTTTTGTTTTTGTAACAATCTCAGGCAGGTTTGTCCAACATCAGTTTTTTTTAGGATTAGGATCTCATTGAAAGGATGTGTTTCCCTTTTTATTTTGACTTAAAGACTTCCCCTTTGAAGAAAATAATAAATGCATATATTATGTAAAAAAAAAATGTGCATTTATTATTTTTTTTCCCCAGAAGCTTGCAAAGCATGTCAGGCTCCTGCAGACAAGTCCTCTGCCTTTTGGTCTGTACCTGTGTACTGGCTTTCTGTTTGAAAGCTGGAGGACTTGTGAATGAACTATGAGTGCACTCAGCAGATCATTTTTATTCTTTCACAGATCCCTGCAAAAGATTGATGGGGCTGTGTGGGTGGAGCCCTTCACAGCTTTGCCAATTTTAAATGTGGCAGCAGCTGCAGGGGAGAAAAAACACTGCCCACTGTCACAGGTAAGGTAAGGTAAGGTAAGGGGGTGGGGGGGGAACATGTGCCAAAACATGTTACATGTTACACCCTAAATATGGGTGTAGCATGTAACATGTTCCAAAGAGTGAACTTATCCTTTAAATGTAAAATGTATTGTAAGTAAATTCCTAGAATGCACATGGAATTTCCAAACGTTGTGGCAGAGGAAAAAGCGTCACGGTAACTGCAGCCATGATCTAGATTTTACTACTGTAGAGGTGGTAGTCACACCCATCCTTGCAGAGTTATGTTGGAGATATTGTCTTCCTATGTCTGCTGTGGAATCCCAGCGCCATATGCGTCTGCTATGTTTGGTATTGTTGATGTGTCATGGACATGCAATAGTGTCTGGAGACTACCTTCTCCTTCATGTCTGCATTAGAGGCCAGACTCGACTTCCGGTTCTGGCGCCTGATGAGCTAGGCGGGTATAACGGCGGCTCCGGACTAATCTTCTTACAAAGCCGGCTTACCTGCTCTTGCGATCGGTGGCTTCCACCCCTTCCACATCCTAACCCTCGGGGGACATTCCAGGTATGGACCGTTTTGTGACACACGGCACTCCGAGCCCTGGAGATATCCGCTCGGATGCGGACCCTCCCGCCGCACATGCAGCCAATATGGCCGCGGCTGCTCTACAACACCTCGCGGGTCCCCCGGCCCCCCCGGCATCTATGGCTGCAGCTCTCCCCTGCACGGAGGACCAATACACCCGCATAGCACAGGCTGTTTCTGCTCTGATGCTACCCACCATCACAGCGGCAGTAGACAAAGCTGTCGCGGATGGCATTACACAGCTCCGCAGGGAGGTGGGGGAACAGGCTCGGAGGCTCACGGACTTGGAGCACAGACTCTCTGAAGTGGAGGATGAGGTTCAATCGAATCTCTCCAACGATCAAAAAACGGCACAGACTCAACAATACATAATGGACAAGCTGGAAGATCTTGAAAATCGTTCGCGCAGAAATAACCTGCGAATCATAGGAATCCCTGAGTCTTTCACTGCTGCTGTTCCACCTGACATGTGTTCTAACCGCATCCCTCAGGCGCTGGGGATTACAACGCCATGCATAGTCGAAAGGGCACATAGACTGGGTCAGCCTTCCAACGATAGGCGCACACCGCGCCCGGTGATCGTGCGATTCTTAAATTATGCTGACAGGAACGCCATTCTTAAATCGTACCGCAACGCCAAAGCATTGCAATTGGAGGGCCACAAACTGCTATTATTTGCGGATTATTCACAAGACGTCGCAAGGCGACGAAAAGCATTTCAGCCGCTCTGTTCCGCACTGTACCACAAAGGAGTTAAATTCACTTTGGCCTATCCAGCGACCTTGCGTTTCAATACTCCGGCAGGAGATTCCAAGTCCTTCATGCATTCTGATGAGGCATCTGATTTCCTCCAAGCACACATGCAAATTGCTATGGAGACCCAAGATTCATTCCCAGTCTCCCCGTCTTTGGGAGCCAGGGACACACGCACTCCCAGGAAGGATTCCTCTAAAAGGGCAAGATATGCGCACAGATCCAATGGAGACCGCCAGCGCTGACAGCACAAACCAAACTCTCCCGGATGGGTTGTGTCGGTCGCCAGATTTTTGCTTCATTACCCCCCAGGTACATAGCTACTGGTATTGGGAATGTGCCCGGATGAACCCTAATCTACACCGTGGTCCCGTGTTCTCGTTATGAGGGCATTGGTATCCTTCCCCATCTGTTCTCTTCCTGGGGTATTACTCATGGTTTATCATAAAGTTTCACTTGGCTTTACTAGGTTCATACCTGCTGTGTGATTATGTTAGTGTTTTATTGTTTGCTGTTTTAATATTTTCTTTTCCTACTCTGTTTCTGATTGCAACCAGCATCTCCCCCCACATAGCCTTACCGGTCAAGCCTCATTGAAGCCATCCTCAATTCCAGACGGGATGATGCTAAGGTTCGCTACAGGTCTCAGTGAAAACATCAAGCTCATTTATAGAGACCCTGCGACTCCTGGTTCTCCCACATGCAGATTGTGTCGCGGGAGCTGGCCCTATTTCTGCTGATTCCGGTAACGCCGTGCAGGAGAGATGCAGCTTGTCAGGAAGAAAGCGAAGTCCCAGACTTCTTTGGTATGTTTGTTTACAGCTATTTCACTTTTTATTGTATTTCCATGTTCAATTTTTGTTGGGAACACCTATCCACATCTATCTCGGCAGAAGACAGGCTCGGTGACCCTAATAGGCACTCACTCTAAGCATTTGCATCTCGCAGACTCCCCCCTCCCTATAATCTTGCTCATCAAACAACTATGCATACTCCTCCTTTTTGATCCTCCTTGATGTAAAGATAATATCATGGAACGTCAAGGGGCTTCGTTCCCCCCATAAGAGAATGGCGATACTACGTCATCTGAAACGATTAAAGGCGGATATCGCTATTTTGCAGGAAACCCACCTGCCGGCTTCAGATTTTCACTGTATGAAAAAACTATGGGTAGGACAGGTACGCGGATCTGCGGCGGTAAATCATAAGGCGGGAGTTATCACACTGGTTAATAAAGACCTACCTTGTGAAATTGTCACAGAACATACTGATACTGACGGCAGGTTGCTCACTTTAATCCTTAAGATTAGGGACACCACTCTAGCTTTAGCAAATGTGTACGCCCCGAATTCCCCATCCAAATCGTACTTTCAGTCTCTTACCGCCTCCCTAGCCCCCATGGTCCACCTCCCTCTTTTGGTGGGGGGGACTTTAATTCCGTAATGGATACCCTAGAAGACAGATCTAAGGATAAGGGCAAACCTTCCCCCCAGCAGTCACAGCCGCTTTACCTACCAGATTTTGCGGCATCTTTAGACCTGACTGATATCTGGCGCCAAGCCAACCCATTAGGCAGAGAATATACATTCTTTTCCCACCCTCACGACAGCTTATCACGCATTGACTACTTTTTTTGCAATCACGTCTTCCTCCAGAGGTCCTCCAATCCCCTAATTGGGGATATGGCAATCTCAGACCACGCTCCAGTGTCTCTTATGTACTCCGATCACCACCCACCCAACCCTACTAGAATTTGGCGGTTCCCTTCCTTCCTGGCCAATAATGTTGATTTGCAGTCCCTTCTGAAAAAAGTCTGGACGGACTTTTTGAGCGACAAACGCTCAACATGCCCATGACCCGGCGCTCCTGTGGGAAACGGGAAAATCGGTACTGAGAGGTCACATTATCTCCTTTAGTACGGCCTATAAACGTAAAACCACTGCCCGGTTCCGCCAAGCCAGCGACACTTTAAGACGGGCACAAGCGAACCTTTCTCAGTCTAATACACCTACTCACAGAGCTGAGTGGAAGAAAGCTAAACGTGACTTCGACCACTGGGCAGAAATGTCTGAATGTTTCCGTCATTCTCTTCGGGACCTGGCATTACACAAATTTGGTAATAAATCGGGGAAATTACTAGCACAGCTTTGTAAAACTCAATACACCCCGACGCACATTGCTTCCATCAAAAATTCTAGGGGCGAGCTCTGTTCATCACAGGAGGCCATCTCCCAGACGATGCATGATTTTTACTCCTCTCTGTATGGACAGGAACATATTGACCTACAGAAAGCAAACGCTTTCCTGGAAGGCGTTTCGCTCCCCAGGATAGACATTGCAGCCTTATCAGACCTTAATGCCCCTGTCACAAATGCAGAGGTTTCCGCCACTATTCACACTCTATCCCCTGGCAAAGCACCCGGCCCGGATGGATACACCTCAGATTTCTTTAAACTTACATCGGACCTAATCTCCCCGACCTTAACCTCGGTGTATCAAAATATCTTAAATGGCGGTCCCTACCTGCCCTCTGGCTTTCAAGCCCATATTAAATTAATTCCAAAACCGGGCAAAGATCCTCTGGAACCCGGTTCCTACCGACCCATTTCCCTTTTAAACCTAGAATCCAAGATACTCTCAAAGATCATTGCAAACAGACTGGCGAAAATAATGCCAGGCATTATTCACCCAGCCCAAGCAGGATTCACGAAAGGACGCTCTGCGTCCTCTAACATCAGGAAGGTCCTATCCGTACTAGAGATGGCAAAATCTAACACACTACATGACATGGCCATTATCACGCTAGATGCAGAGAAGGCCTTCGACAATGTCAATTTCACATGGCTTTTTAAAGTGCTGGGGAGACTGGGTTTCGAAGGGCCTTTTCTGCATCTCATAAAATCTATGTATTCTGCCCCTACTGCCACGGTCATCACGAATGGTCACCAGTCTTCTCCCTTTCCCCTTTTTAAGGGAACCCGCCAGGGCTGCCCCCTCTCCCCCCTGTTATTGAATCTGGCCATCGAGGCGTTATCCCGATTGTTGACGGCCCACCCTGGTCTTCACGGAGTGCGAGTGGGAGATCAGGAGGTGAGGTCGGCAATGTTTGCTGATGATATTCTCATTTTCACCTCGAATCCAGCCAAAGACATCCCTCTGATCCATGACATCTTCACTACCTTTCGCTCCTGCGTGGGGTTGAAAATTAATTTTTCCAAGAGCGAAATACTGCCTCTTGGACGAACAAATCCCCCTTCCTGGGCGTCGGAGTCTGTATTTAAGATTACTAATAGCCACATAAAATATCTGGGAATTAACATAGGTAAAACCCCCTCTTCTATATATACCTTGAATTTTCCACCTGTGCTTAGGGATATTATCAAAAAGATGGAGGCGTGGTCTGGGTTGCCATTATCTTTGCTGGGTAGGTGTCATCTCTTCAAGATGATGTGCTTCCCAAAACTTCTTTATCCCTTACAAACGATTCCATTGTTATTAAAACACAAAGACACTCAACTCTTATATCGCTCACTTCAAAAGTTCCTCTGGAGGGGGAAACGACCTCGAATATCTCTCAAGAAGTTGTCTCTACCGAGGGGTGAGGGTGGGGCGAACATCCCCGACATCAGACTCTATAATATAGCCTGTCTTCTCCGAATAGGTTTGGATTGGGTGTCGGGCCACTCCCACTTTTCTAATTTTGATATCGAAAAACAAATGGTTGCCCCATTCACCCTGGGAGCCCTCCTGCACTGCTCCCTTTCAGCTTTGCCTGTTACACTCAAAAACAACCTGCTCCTCAGAGACACTATAATTGCTTGGAGAGAAACTTGTAAATTTCTGAACTTGTCTTCCAAAATCACAAAATACCTGCCTATAGTAGGTCACCCTCTGTTCCATCAAACACTCCAATATGCTTCATTCTTGCACTGGCCTTCGCACAACCTAAGGAACTTTGCCCAATTGTTTGATATGTCATCGGGACGGCCTCTACCACTGCAGGAGATCTGCTCAAGGTTCCACATTCCGCTTGCTGACTTTCTCCATGTTCACCAGGCCATTGATTTTGCTACCCATCTCTGTCGTGATATCGCCAAGAGCTTTAAACCTTCTCTACTGGATGCCCTCGTGAGCATCCCCAAGCCAAGCATTTCAAACATCTACAAGCCTCTTCAACGTCACCGGCTTTTGCAAAAAGCGCTGCCTCTTTCATCACCTTGGGAAAGAGACTTCCACTTTGCAAACCTTCCGTACTGCATTCTGGCAGGATACCGATCTACATGCTCAATCATCACAAATGAGTTTTGGAAGGAACAGCAACTGAAGATCGTTCACCGGGCATATGCTCCCTTTACTTTTTCCCCTACCGCTAATGCTCCGTTACAATGTACATGGTGCTTGACGAATAGACCAACTTTATCTCACAGGTTTTGGTTTTGTCCCGCCACCTCGAAATTCTGGACAGAGGTGGAACTTTTTGCCCGATGGATCACGGGTCTTACACCAACTGGACACCCGCTTATACTGCTATTTGGTTATCTAGATGGCCGTTCACTGGGCTTGGACAAAGCCCAAACCGCAAATCTTGCTGCAAATGAACATGGCTGTCGACCCTTTACATGTTAGCCAGAAGAGCCATACTACATAACTGGATTAATTACAGCCCTCCCACCCTGCAAGAGGTTACTTCTGAACTTATGAAGCTTCTCAATAGAGACTCCATCGATGCTCATATCTTCATTGGCCTTACACACAAATTCTACATGAAATGGAACACCTACATCTCTATTACATACCCGACCTACTCCTGCTCATCCTGGATTGACTCCCTTTTTAACGCAGCTTCCTCCAATTCTTCATCCACCGCCTGGACGCCTACCCAATTCTCTACACCTGCCATTCCGCAGTGCCTTTCGGTTTGATTTGTTATTGCCCCCAAACGCTTCCCCCCTTTGAGTCTGAGATGACCTTTAAATACAACTATCTATTGATGTGAGATACTTTAGCCTGAGTGCCTCAACACTGCCGTGCCCTACGGTATGGGTGCGCCTTCCTCGTGCACCAGTACTACACACGTTTAGGATGCAGAGTCTTATTGGAAGTGTCGTGCATGTCTTTATGTCTATACTTGGTACCCCAGGATTGCCATACTTTGGGCTAGAATTGTTATTCATCGGACATGACTGTGCTTCCCATGAGTATTCTTATAGGTTTCCCACCTGACCCTACCTTACCTCCCCCCACCCTCTTTTTACTCGCCCTACCTGTCACCCTAACCCCTCTCTCTTCCCTTTTCCCCTTCAATAGTCCTTACTCCCATCACCCCTCACCCCCCCTCCTCTCACCTTTACCCCCCACCTGAGGTTATCATACCCAAGCCCCCCCCCCCCTTGCTATAGGATTTGATACTTCTGGTATTTTAGATCTCTTGTTTCATTGCAGACTATATTCAACCTTTTGAATTGTCGTTACTGTATTCTTTGCTAATTTGTTATTTGGAAAAATTTTCAATAAAAAAAAATTTATTTGAAAAAAAAAAAAAAAGAGGCCAGACTCTACTTCTGGCTGCTTTTTATCATCTCTATTCACTGTTTGGCTCCACCCCAGGCCATTCCAGAAAGTCTATATTAACCAGCGCAATGCAGGTCTGCTTTGCTGTTCAACAGTGTTTGTTAGTTCATGTTCCTGTCTGCCGCGTGCTTGATCTACCTTTCTGTGTACCGACTTTGGCTTGTCTCTGACTACTCCTGTTTGCCTGTGACCGTGACCTTTGGCCTGTCCATTGGTTACCCTCATCTGCCTGTTGCCCCGACCTCGGCTTACCCATCACTATCCCTTGTGTCCTGAGTGGCTGCTTCCCCTCTCTCCTTACAGAGGGTGACCCGGGGGACCCCAGGGGCCGCGACCTGGGCCCAGCTGCAGCCAAGTCCATCTTTACCACTAAGGGCTCTGGTGAACACCTGCTGGGTCTTAGACTCTGCGTCCTGGGGAATCTTGGGCTCACGTTTCTGTCCATCCGCAGCAGTCAGCTACTGGGTTCACTACCTTGCGGTGCACCCCTGCCTCCAACAGGGTGCCATCGCCACCTGGCCACAGGGGACCTGACATGATGTCCCCAGTTCGAGAAAATCTGCTAAAGTGGTGAGGACACAGGTATCCCTACTGGAAGATTTACCCTCGACTTTTGTTCTGGTTAAAACTCAAAAAATGTGGATTTTCTCTCACACTCTATCTGTCACACCTTGGCCGGGAGTCGATCTGGTGTTCTGAAGTATTCTGGGTTGTCTCCCTGCTGCCTGGGCCACAGGGTGAGTCCTATTCTGAGCAAGCTTCTCATTATCAGCTACCTTTTGGTATTAGATTCTTGCTCCACCCAGTGGACAGCTGTTGTCAGTTACCTAATCCTATGTTTCATAAATACCCCCTTCCACTTCCTGCTGAGGCCTTAGTATAGGTTTTGCTTCCTGCTTGTCTGCTGGTTTTGTGCTATGTCTTGTTGCTGACCTTGACTACTCTATGGATCACCCCTTTGGATTGTACTGACTCTGGTTGCCGAACACGGCTCACTCTTGACTACTCTTCGGATCACCCCTTTGGATTGTACTGACTCTGGTTACCGAACACGGCTCACTCTGGATCATTCTACTGGACTTCGCACCCTTGGGGTCTGGCTCCCGACCTACTCCTAACTGTGAGTCC
Source organism: Pelophylax lessonae (assembly GCF_965119305.1). Lineage (NCBI taxonomy): Eukaryota > Metazoa > Chordata > Amphibia > Anura > Ranidae > Pelophylax > Pelophylax lessonae. Next base: position 266,638,904 of record NC_138772.1, on the reverse strand, counting down.
TTGTCTTACTTGTTGTTCCCTGAGTTCACTGGTTGCACTATCATTTGAGGTACTGATATTTTGGCTGCAAGACCCTATGCGCTCCTCCACCTGATACCGGGATAACCAGATTACTGGTCAGGAAACCGGAGGAGCGGTTGGCATCTCTAGCAGGCCTAACACTATCTTTTTGACAATGGTAACTTGCTTAAACCGAGCAGCCAATCTCCTAAACAGGGAAACAGGCAGCAATAAAAACTCAGCAAAGGGTCTGTCTTTCCCCATTCTATCTATAAATAAAATGAAAAGGTTTGCCTTTTGTTACATTTTAAGGATTTGTTAAGGATTTGCTGGAATTTTCATCTTATCCCAGTCTTTTTGTGGGCCTGGAGTCTTTGGCCTTATTGACTGGCTAGGCTGGGATGGCATAACTCCTGTGCATATGCAGAATTGAACACTAAGCTGTGCCTGCATAGTTATCAGTGTAATTCAGTTAAACAACATACCACCACTTAACCCGGTCAACCATGTACTCTTGAGCAAGTAAGCAGTGTTTCAAATAGGCTCCCTTTAGCTGTAAATCCCATTTGTAAAGGCAAAGTGGCTCCTGCACTTTGGAAACAGAAATGCTTTATTTAATACAGGATAAAAGTAACAATCATGCTTCCATGCTCACACTTGTCAGGCCTATGTGGGGGTTAATTATAGCAAAGCAGAAGACAAAGTAACGCTCCTTTTAAAATATGGGGGTAGATTAACTACTTGCTGACCACGCTATAGCCAAACGACAGCTATATCGTGGTCGTCCATTTCTGGACGGCTTCCCGTGATCGTGCCTCCTGCGTGCCGGCTGCCAATCAGTGGCTTTTTACCATGTGATCAGCTGTGTCCTATAATTTCAACAGAAGCCAGTTACCGGCTCTCTAAACCGCTCCTTCTTACACTGTCAGAGGACACTGTCCACTGTGGAGGAGAGGAATAAAAAGCTGATATTCGGCTTCTGCAAAAGTGCATCCACCAATGCTGCCAATTAGTGCACACCACTACTGCCAATCAGTGCCCAACATGGCTGCCAATTAGTGCCCTCCAATGCTGTCACTTAGTGCCCACTACTGCTGCCACTTAGTTCCCACTACTGTTGCCACTCATTGCCCACCACTGCTGCCAATTAGTGCCCACCAGTGTCTCTTCATCAATGTCACCTATTAGTGTCGCCTACCAGTGCCTACCAGTGTCGCCTACCAGTACCCACCAGTGCCACTTGTCAGTGCCCATAAGTGCCGCCTGTCAGTGCCCATAAGTGCAGCCTCATCAGTGCCACTTCATCAGTGCCCAGTAGTGCAGCCTATCAGTGCCCATCAATGCCCATCAGTGTTGCCTCATCAGCACACATTAGTGAAGGAGAAATATTATCTGGTTGCAAAAGTTTATAAAAAACTATGAAAAAGCGCAATTGTAATTCAAAGTGCGATAGCACTGAAAGCTAAAATTGGCCTGGTCAGGAAGGGGGTGAAAGTGCCCAGTGGGCAAGTGGTTAAGTATCATTTTGCCAGGTACAGTCCCAGAGAGGCAGATAGAATACAAATACAGTAACATATATATATATAGAAACAATAATGTTTCTATAAAAAAAGAAAATGTAAATAGAAAACGGATACATAAGGGAGATTGAAAGCCGAGGCATAGTGTTCCCAAACCCAGACCAGTATTCATTTTAAAAAGAGGATAATATCCTGCCTCTGATTCAACCTTTTGGTGGAGACATCTGAAAATCTACAAGACCCTAGAAATAGATGCTGCAGATGTTCTAGACAGGGCATCTATTTTGTGATATTTTATTCCATGGAATGTACAGAGGTAGTGATCATAATTGTATTTCTTTTTTCAAATCCATCAATACAAGAAGTCCTGAGGTAAGAGTATCATTTTTTAAGCCATAGAGCCCCTACTTTGGGCTCTGTCTTGTCCCCTAACTTGTTTTGTTGTCCTAGTATTGGGTAAGTATTGGGACGTGAATATCACAGAAGGGCTCTTTTAAATGTGGAACAAACACTTTAAATACAGAAGAAAACAGATATTCAGTCTTTAGTGACTGGAAGTTATCCTAATAAATATTATATTAATAGTGGCACATTGAATGATGTTTATTCCCTCCTGTGTACTGCATGCTCATTACAATATGTGCATTGCACTCGTTGCCTCCTCAGAGCTACAATAGGTGAACACTATACTGCTACTACAAATTACAATGTGAAACAACTATCCATGGTGTCCCACCATTTTAGGGACAACCGTGGGGGCAATATAACAAGATTTAAGTTTTTAGATAGGAAAAACTTGTTAAAGTGGTGGTGACTGCCATACAAAGTGATTGGACCATGAGACATGGTGGATCCATTAACTTAGTACTTGTATCCCTCAAGGATTTAAGCATAGGTGGGATATTAGCCTCTTTTTGTTTTATAAATCTTTATTTTTTTAGTTTCAAAGTGTAACAATACAAGCACAAAACAGAATTAGACAACACATTGCACAGAGAAGCAAAGCTTCAAAAAACACGCAGCCTATTTATTAGCCCTCACTTTAAATACTTGTGAGGAATAACAGAAAGGAACAGTCCCAATATAGTAAATAATAAGCCTTTCATAGGTTTAATGCAGTGAAAGCTTGCAGAAAAACCTAATCTTGGGCTCCAATAAACCCCCAGAAGAAATTGGAAGTTTGTGTAAGAAATGAGGTAAAGTAAAGAGAGGAGAAAAGGCATCGGAGAAGAGGAAGTGAGGTACATCCCCCACCAAGAAAGGGTGAAAGTAAGGAAAGAGCTTAGCTTATCTCTAGTCTAAAATCCTATTGCAAGCAGTATGAGACAAAGGTTTGTGTATATAAACTCATGGTATCATTGTAATAGATACGGTATTTGTCCATGTCAGGGGACGTGAAATCTAAGGTTCAAATAGTATAGAATTGTTTATAATTGTTGAGACCTTGTACCTTCATTAGCCAGTCTTTGACCATAGGAACAACCAAGGATTTTCAATGCAAATGTATTAGGCTATTTTCCAGCATTTAGGAGGTGAGGTATCAGTGATCGGTTGTTGCCCACAGATATGGGTGTGGCATGAAAAATCAAAGGGGGAGGGGGTTTCTTTAGTGGGTGTTAGATGACTCTAGTAATCAGGTTTTGAATAACTATCAGGACAGGGCTTAATGAGGGGACATTTCCACCAAAGGTGGGAGTACCAGAGGGGTAAGAAAGTAGAGTTAGGAAGCTAGAAAACAGCCACACAGGACAGACTTAAATTACTGAATCCCCATCAGATTAGATTAGTGGGTAAAATGTTGAAAGAAAGGGGTGCGCTGATTGAGTGAAAGGCTGCAACCAGATGATATGTAGTGTAAATGTTTAAAGGTGATGGTGCGCTTTTCTAAATTGGTGAAAAAATCATATATTGAACAATATATAAAAAATAAAGGATGAAAACCCAAATATCACAGTGATGGGTGAATGGAGTGTTAAATCAATAAATGAGGTCTTAAAAAACATTCAATGTGACTCCAACAAATAAACCACTAAAATGAAAGTCCATTAAATAATGTGGTCCAAAGTAGTGGGAAATGGTGAAAAAAATCCAAATAAAAATCAAGGTGATGATAAGGTGTTCCCTCCACCTGGTGAAATGCCTCCTTACCCAGCGGAAAGAAGGTAAGTGCCTGATAATAATAATAGTGGGTAAAATGCCTGGCAGGTGTGGAAATGCGATTCGGTGTACATCTTGTGGCATGTATATGTTCCTGGATCATGAGATCGAGCTGCACAAAATGTAAGCACCTTGCTTCCCTGGAAGCTCATGTCCTGAATCTAGGGAAGCAACTGGCAACACTGAGAAGAATCTCCATAGTGAAGGAGAGCTGGGAGCATACCCGACAGGTGCAGGCAGGGGCCTGCACAGAGGAGGGCGGAGATACAAGGGTGCAGGCATTAGAGCAGAGTAGATGGGTGACAGTTAGGATGGGTAGAAGGGAACAAGGCAAGTAGGCTGGTCCTGGGTTTGAGCACCCTAATAAATACTCCCCATTGCGTGGTGTTGGGGAAACCAGTCAGGGACCAGCATTGCTGGAGCAGAGCGACGCCCCTAGCTGCCAGTGGAATAATTCCTGCAGTGAGAGCGGGAGAAAGGGAAAGGAAAGACAGGTGCCGGTGGTAGGGGACTCAATTATTAGAAGGACAAACAAGGCAATCTGTCACAAAGACCGTAAGTGCCGAACTGTCTGTTGTTTACCGGGCGCTTGGGTTTCGGCATATCACGGATCGGGTGGACAGATTACTGGGTGGGGCTGGGGAAGACCCAGCTGTCATGGTACACGTGGGTACCAATGACATAGGCAGAGGGAGATGGAGAGTCCTGGGGTATGGGGAAAAATCACAATAGCAGCCCAAAAACAACATCAAACGAGGATATGGTATGCATCCGGTCAAAATTATGAGGTTTTTATACCAATGCTAGAATCCTGGCCAACAAGATGGGAGAGCTGGAGCTGCGGATGTATGAGGAGGACTTAGATTTTGTGGGGATTACAGAGACTTGGTTCGACAGCTCTCATGATTGGATGGTGACCATTCAGGGGTATTCCCTTTATTGCAGAGATAGAGATGGTAAAAAAGGGGGAGGGGTATTTCTGTATATTAAGAACAGTGTACAGGTAAATATGAGGGATGATATTAATAACGGAGCTATGGACGAGGTAGAATCCCTATGGGTAGAACTTCAAAGGGAAGGCACTATGGGGAAAGTAATATTGGGCGTATGCTATAGGCCCCCCAATCAGAGGGAGGAGGGGGAGGCGGACCTCCTTTCATAGATTGGATTGGAAGCAAGGATGGGAAATGTCATTATAATGGGGGACTTTAATTATCCAGATATAGACTGGGCAGAATGAACCACGCATTCATCCAAGGCTCGGCAGTTCCTAAATGTTTTGCAGGACAATTTTATGGGTCAGATGGTGAACGCACCGACAAGGAACAATGACCTACTGATTACCAACAATACAGACCTGCTCACGGATATAGAAATACAGGGCAACTTAGGAAACAGTGACCATAGGTCAATTAGTTTCAGTATTAATCATAGTAATAGGAAACACAAGGGTAATATAAGGACAATGAATTTCAAAAGAGCCAATTTCCCAAGACTGCGTTCTTTGCTAGAAAATATCAAATGGGATAGAACCCTAGGAACAAAGAACACGGAGGAAAAATGGGAGTGCTTCAAGAGCATACTAAACAAAGGAATTGGCCAGTGCATTCCAAAGGGAAATACATTTAAAAGAGCAAAACTAAACCCTGGGTGGCTAAATTCAAACATAAAAATGCATATTAATACTAAAGAAAAGGCCTTCAAAAAATACAAGTCTGGTATGGTGCCAGCTGTTTGGAAAAAAAGCCAACGTGGTACCAATATTTAAAAAAGGGCCGAGATATATCCCGAAAGATTTTGGAGGGGATGTTAAGGGACTACATACAAGACTTTAGTAATGAAAACAGTACTATTAGTAGTAATCAGCATGGTTTCATGAAAAATCTTTCTTGCCAGACCAATCTATTAACCTTCTACGATGAAGTGAGCTGCCATCTAGATAAAGGAAGGCCTGTGGATGTGGTGTATCTGGACTTTGCAAAGGCATTTGACACAGTTCCCCACAAATGCTTACTGTACAAACTAAGGTACGTAGGCATGGACCATAGGGTGAGTACCTGGATAGAGAACTGGTTTCAGGGGAGAGTCCAGAGGGTGGTGATAAATGGGGAGTACTCGGATTGCGCGGGTGTGAAAAGTGGGGTCCCCCAAGGTTCTGTCCTGAGACCAATCCTGTTTAATTTATTCATAAATTACCTAGAGGAGGGGATATCTAGCACAATCTCCGTATTTGCGGATGATACTAAACTAATCATGCCAATATCTCTATGCAGGATGTGGAAACCTTACAAGCGGACCTGAACAAAATAATGGGGTGGGCAACTACACGGCAGATGAGGTTTAATGTAAAGTAATGCACTTGGGCGTCAGAAACACGAAAGTAAGCTACTCACTAGGGGGGAAACCTCTGGGTGAATCTAAGAGGAAAAAGGACCTGGGGGTTCTAGTGGAAAACAGGCTTGGCAGTGGCATGCAATGACAAGCCACTGCAAGTAAAGCCAACAGAATACTGGCATGTATAAAAAAGGGGATTCACTCCAGAAATAAAGAGATTATTCTCCCACTCTACAAGACTCTGGTCCGGCCACATCTGGAGTATTCCGTCCAGTTCTGGGCACTGGTCCTCAGAAAGGATGTGCTGGAACTGGAGAGAGTCCAGAGAAGGGCAACAAAAATAATTAGGGGAATGGAGGACATCAGCTATGAGGAAAGACTACAAGCACTGAAATTATTCTCTGTGGAGAAGTGACGCTTGAAGAGGATATGATATCAATGTACAAATACTGTACTGGTGATGACCCTAGAATAAGGAACAAACTTTTCAGAGAAAGGGAATACAATAAGACACGTGACCATGCACTAAAACTAAAGGAAAAACAGTTTAACCTTAAAATACGTAAGGGGTTCTTTACTGTCAGAGCAGTAAGGATGTGGAATTCTCTTTCTTAAGTAGTAGTGTCAGCAGGGAGCATCAATAGTTTCAAAAAACTATTAGATGAGCACCTTAAAGACCACAACATAAAGGGGTATACAATGTACGGTTAACAGCAAACACACACACACATCATAGGTTGAACTGGATGGACTGATGTCTTTTTTCAACCTCACAAACTATGTAACTATGTAAGAATGTTTCTTTCTGTCTGCAACTGTCTATGTAACATTTTGCGGATGTTGATGAGTATATTTGGGACAGTTTATAGGGGACCTGATACCATCTTGATAAGAATTTGTAGCAGGATTCCTGTATATTAGAACCAACAGATATGAGTAGTGATTTTATCTACACTACCTCCAAGAAGGCCTCTGACTATTTCTGTCTCCCATTCTCTGATATGATAGGGTCCCCGCGGGTAGAAAGATTCAACAGCAATTTGCATATCATAGAAAGCAGTCGTGTATGGCTTTCATTGTCAATTCACTTAGCCTCAAACTAGGTAAGAGAATCTCAGGGTCGCATCTTACATCGTAAACTCTTAAGAAAGGTCTGCAGCTGGATATACTTCCAGCTGTCTAATGGGGTTATCCCCCATTATTTCATGAAATCTAACAAGGATTTCAGCTCTGAACCCTCCAGGAACTGGAAGCATCCTATCTCTTCAGAGCCACCCCATGGCTCAAAGAAGGCCAAGTGTTCACCAAGGGCTAACCAGGGAAAGCCCACTAATGGTAAAAGAGGTGAGGGAAATGGTTCCAATCTATGCCATTTATTTAACCCATCCCAGATTGCCATGGTAGAGTAAGATATCGGAGATATTGAGTCTGCCAACCCCCCGCGATTGCTGTCAAGCCAAGGTTCATGTGCTGGATTGTGGCATAACGTTTCCATGTCCACATGTGCATCAGCACATTTGCATAGTAATCCAGAGAAAGATCCAGTAAACCTAAATACCCCTTCCCCCTTATCTTTAGTGTGACGCAGAAGGGTATTTGATACATGAAGGGATTTGCCATTCCAAACAAATCTAGTGAACTTGTGATGTATCTGAAAGAAATATATTTTAGGTAGTTTTATAGGGACCATTTGAAAGAAAAACAGAATCTTTGGAAGGGCTGTCATTTTTAGGATGTTTATCCTGCCTAGCCAGGTAAATTGTGCCTTGTCCCAGGTGTTTAGGTCTTTCCACGTTGCTTGCAAAAGAGGTGGGAAATTAACTTTGTAGAGGTCCCATAGGTCACCAGTCAATGTAATGCCTAGATAGGTAATCTGGTTGTCTTGCCATTTAAAAGGGAACAATCTTTAAATGTCATACTGGTTTTCACAAGAAACATTAAAAGGCACAATCACAGATTTCCTTAGGTTGATCTTCAAATTCTAAATATCTTGAAACCCCTCCAGCTCTTGCATAAGATTAGGCAGGGTCACCCAAGGGTTGCTAACAAAGAACAGAACGTCATCTACGAATGCGGAAAGTTTATGTTATGTGGAGTCCATCTTCACCCCTGCAATGTTGGGATTGGACCCAACCTTGGATCCAACCAACATTAGGACAGCAGTGGACAGGCACCCCTGCCTAGTTCTATTTAAAATGACAAATGGTGGGGAAAGAGCATGGTTCACTTTCACTCGAGCAATAGGTTTCTCATGGAGTACAGAAAATTCAAGCCTGCATTTTATTCCCAAAGCCAAGCCTTTGTAAGAGGAGTGCTTTGAACAGCTAGTCAATTCTATCAAATCATGTTTCTGTATCTGATGATGGGACAAGGCAGAGAGAACAGTGTAGAGTAGTGGATAAATCTGCCTTTTCTAACTGTGACAAAACTGACTTTGTCTTGTTGACAATATTGCACAAAACTCATTGAGGTGATTTGGCAAAAATCTTAGCTAGAACCTTTAAGTCCACATTTAACAGAAAGGTTTGGTGATAGCTCTGGCATAAGGCACGGTCTTTGCCTTCCTTTGGGAAAACCGTTATATGTGCCAGCAGAACTTCCTAGGGACTGTTTTGTTTTAGTCAGAGAATTAAAATAGGACATCATTGATGGCAGGAAATGTCCTCAGAAAATTGTAAAAAAGTATGCCTTGGTAAGCCCATCAAAACCCAGGCTTTTTCCAAATAGCATATTGTTGACATGTGTAGAATTTCATCTGGTTTGATGCCTCATTCCAGGTCATGTATCACTTGGGGTGACAAACTCGAATATTGGATTTTGACGAAATAATCAGCCAATAAGTCAGGTCATTATTTCATGGCTAGCTCGCTTTCACCAGTCTCACGGTTTTAGAAAGAGTGATAGAACGCTTTAAAGTGCTTGTCAATCTGTGAGGGATATTAAAGCTTATCCCCAGTACTTGATTTGATATAGGGTACTGATTTATGAGGGCTCTTGCCAGCACATTTGTTGCCTTGGTTGAAAAACTTGTGGGCCACTGCAGAGTAGAGTGATGTTAATTCCAACAGTAGCATGGTGAGAGAGAGTAATGGGATGTATTGTAGCAGAAGATAAATAACCTTGGTCAACCAAAAACATATCCAAGTGGGAATATGATTGGAGGACAGAAGAAAAATAGGTATAATCCTTATTAGCATGCAGCACTCATAAACTGTCCACCAGCAGCAAACTTTGAAAGGATTTGTAAAGGTGCTTTCTCACCGCTACAGACATGTTGGCCTTGCCAGAAGAGGTATCCAACTATGGGTCCATGCAGAGATTAAAGTCCCCTCCAATTATCAAGAACCCAGAAGAGAAGTCTTGTATCGTGCAGATGGCACCACCCAGAAAGATAACCTGTCCGGAGTTAGGAGCATACACATTAACAAGAGTTAGTGGACTACTGTATAGTGTAACTTTGACCATAGCATATCAGCCATCAGGATCTGTTAGATGCTCCTCAGAAACAATAGGGCAATTTTTGTTAGCAATCGCTACACCTTCACCCTTTTGATGGGAGACATACTCTGAAACCAATCTTGAATAAGATAGGTAGGGAGCTTAGATATCTTGGTGTCTTGGAGCATCAAAATTTGAGGCTTAGAAGTATATAATTCCCTCCATACCCTGCTACGTTTGAAGAGGAGCATAATTCTCTAACACTGTATATCATGATTTTTAAATTTGACATAAGAGCACAAGTGAAGTGCAGCCTCCTTGGTGGCAGCTCCCCAACAAAATCTGGGCAGACTGGCATCATGAAGTCTGCAACCCTGAAGGGTGGACACCCTATTTAAGGACAACCTTGGGTAAGCCCATGGCGTAAAAGTGAACAGACCATTCTTGAGCAGGCAGCTGCAGCTTCTATAGAAGCTACTCATTGTAGACAATTTACCAAAGTGCTTAATCAGTTAGTCAACTAAAACAGTAAAAAAAGTAAAATCAGCAATCAGTTGATATAAACCGAACAAATAACCCGAATAGGTGCATATCAGGAGAACCAGGCATCCTTGGCTATATTGTTGCTCTTGCATAAGTCTCAGGGACAGCCAGCATTAGATGGCCAAGGAATAGAATAAGTACAGGCCAGTTGGGGGGTTCTCCAAAGCAAATCTAAGTTACAAAGGAATAAGTCAACATCATGGTTTGCTGAAAAATGGCAAGTCACAGAAAGAAGAAAGGTCAATTTAAATAGGTATACGAGTGCACAGAACTACACTGGATTGTCCTCTTAGTCTGTTTGTTCCTGCAGTTGGTGAGCCTGGATGATTATGGACCAATTTCCTCTCCTGGCGTGGTTCCTACCATTCCAGGTAAAACAGACAAAATGACAAGAACAAGCACCATCTGAATGTATCATCTTGTTAAAAGCACATTTATTGCGCTAGAATAGGGGTAACAATAAGAGACAATGTAAAATGCTCATCAAGTACCACTGCTGAGGCATCAGAAGTCCCGTTGTCCTGCTCTATGTGGATGGAGAGAGGGATGATGTCCGTTCAGCCTTCAATATTTCTTTTGTATCTTAATTCCACATTGCATTTTCTTTTTTTTTTTTTTTGAAACATTATTGTTACTATATGTGTTATTTGTAATCTGCCTGCTTTTCTGGGACTGTAGTCAGGGGAATTATACTGAATGATACCTGTGTGATAAGTGGGAGAATTTTTAAAAGGTGTTGCTGTGTCTTCTGCTTTGCTATGATTAAGGCCCACATAGGGCTGAAACACGTGAGTGTGCATCCGTTGGGACCACGCCCCCAGAGTGAACATTTATATTAGACTAATTTCCTATACAATAGTAAATGCAATAAGGTTGTCCTCTATCCCCAATTTAAATTACTCCAGCCATTTAGCCCCTAGCAGAAATGACCAGACAGACCTCATTAATCAGAAGCATCCCAGTGGGTACACTAGAGGGAATAGTCTCCTTATATGCAGACAAAATGTTGATATATGTATTGAATTCACAGGACAATCACATGAAACAATCTTGGACACAGTCCAGAAGTTTGTCTGTTACTCTGGTTTCAAAGTGAAAAGGAATAAATACAATACCTGTATTTTCTTCATGGATCCTGTGATTGACCTGGGCTTCTGTATTAAGTCTCTTGAAGCTTACTGACAAATTTGAATATTTAGGAGTGGAGGTACAATTAGCCTTAAATTGGTTCCAAAGGTAAAATGCTTTTTACCTTAATGCAGGGAATGCATTAAGGTAAAAAACACTTTGCCACTTGCTGTGCCCATCCTCCCTGTCTACCAGTCTTTTGTTCTCTCTTCCCGCTCTTACAAACTTGGCTGAGAGGAGCTGGAGTCATTGGCTCCTGCGGCTGTAAGTCAAATCCTATGAGCAGAGAGCAGGAGGTGGGGCTGAGCTGCACTGTGTGTGTGTCAATGGACATTCACAGCCCAGCTAGGGATTGAGCTTGTTTGTCTACTCTCACAGCAATCACTTGCTATGGTGCCAGATGCAGAAAAGGAGGAGCAAAGAGCGTCAGCGGGGGACCACAGAAGAGGAGGTTCAGGGCTGCTCTGTGCAATACTATATATAAATATATATATATATATATATATATATATATATATATACTGTATATATATATACTGTATATATATACGTGATTCTGCACTTCCGCCTAAGGGGCGCTGGAGCACACACTCTGCTGTGATTAGTCACAGCAGAAGCCAAACAATAGGAGCCGCCCAATGGATGTGTGGCTGCACCGACCGATCATCGGGAAGACACACAGAATGGAGCTCTGCCTATGTAAACAAGGCAGAGCTCCTTTCTGACAGGGGTGGAGTGATGGGTTTTCTTTCCCTGCAAAGCAGAGAATAAAAAGCATCACATCCGTTAGTAAAATAACCTCACACAGTACACTCTACACAGTAAGCTCTGGCTAGGCACACATTTAACTCTTTGATCATCCAATCATGATTATCAAGTTTAACTCTTTCCCAGCCAGTGTCATTAGTACAGTGACTGCAAATTTTTAGAACTGATCACTGTATTAGTGTCACTGGTTCCCACAAAGCGTCAAAAGTGTCAGTTAATGTCTGATTGATTGCCGCAATATCACAGTCCTGCTATAAGGCTCTGATCACCGCCATTACTAGTATAAATAAATAAAAAGTCCAGTATATATCACATAGTTTGTAGATGCTATAACGTTTGCGCAAACCAATCAATATACACTTATTGGGTTTTATTTTACCAAAAATGATGTAGCAGAATACACATTGGCCTAAATATATGAAGACATTTGATTTTTTTTATGTTTTATTGGATATGTTTTATAGCAGAAAGTAAAAAACATTTTTATTTTTTTCAGAATTGTTGGTCTTTTTTTTGTTTGTAGTGCAAAAAATAAAAAACGCAGTGGTAATCAAATATAACTAAAAGCTCTATTTGGGTACATTGTTGCATGGCCGTGCAGTTGTCAGTTAAAGTAACCCAGTGCCATACTGTAAAAAATGGCCTAGTTATGAAAGGGGGTAAATCTTCTGGAGGTCGAGTGGTAAAAACCGCTTTAACAAAAAACATTGAAATAACCTGATCCCTGTTATTTCAACCTTTAAACACAAAATACCTGTTTGGTCTAAACACCCCCATACCTTGAAAAAAAATGATTTATTCAAAATGATTTGAATAAAATTGCTCTATATTTCCTTAACCTATCCTGCTCAGGTTCTTTAACACATCTTCCAAGAATTTAACATCTTAATAAACTCAATTATCTGACACCCCAAGCCACCCAGACTCACCCTTTTTACAACTTCCAATATCTCTGCGTGACTTGGCACTTGCAGATATTACTGAACCTTCCAATTGGTGTATGTATATTGGTGGCTATTTCCACAATTGAACAATGCAGCAAGTGCTGCATTGATCTCTCCATATGAAACTCCCTCAAAACATATTCATAATCAAACACTGCATACCCTTAATACGTTTTCTATCTTGAATTTTTTTCTTAAACTTACTTCGATAGCGTATAAAAAATGCCTATCTGGCATAACACCAGGCTTGAAGAAATTTTTTTATGATACTGCATGGATTTTAGTGGCTTAAGTTTGGACTCAAATTTCTACAGTACATCAGTTATACCTGCAAGTAACCTTCAAACGTGTTTCTTTAATGAAACAAGAGTGAAACATCCCAGATGCCCAGTAGTCCTTCAACCTAGGCATGCTGCTGGTCTTTCCTTCTGAAATTGTGGCCTAGTAAAAAGGCTTACATATTCTGCACCAGGTCTGTAAAATATTCTAAATTCTAAAACCCTAATTTTTTTTTTCCAGTAAAACCTTTCTAGTCTCTATATTTTAGACTAGGCCTGCTAAAGCTGCTGACACAGTGTGTATTGTACACAATCTTGTATGTACAATATTTTTTCTGGTTTTTGGCCATACACTTAATTTTTAATTCACAATAAAACCTGTCCACTTAAATTGTAGCCTAGTGAAAATGCTTGCATACCATGCATCAGGGAATTTTTGACGCTAATCTCCAAATAGTTTTATTTTTGCAAATTTTACTTAATAGTCCAAATATGAGTCACATATCCACTGCTTACTACATATAAGTGCATGTTTTACAATTTTGAAGTCTGAAAGCTGAACAGTATCTGTGTTGCCCTAATGATATATATTTTAATACTCTTGTCTCCACTCCAAATGCAGAAATTGCAAACTTTTCACCTTGCATTTGATTTCTAAATGCTTTGTTTCAAAAATAAGTCTTAACATTTTTTCTTATTATTCATATTATTATTAATTTTAATGTCTGAACATCAAGAGTTAAAAGTAGGAAGCTGAAAGTCAAAATGATGGCAGCTGAGCACTTTATCTGTTCTGCTTTGCTTTTCTGTCTCATGACAACTGTTCTCTACTGGAGATTTGCACAGTTTCCACAGATTAAATACTTTTATTTGCTTGGCTACTGAAGTGCAGAAGGACAATCAGATAGCATAGGGATTTCCAAAAAGCTTTATCAAAATGTGAATTATTTCTGCGAATATACATTTACTGTGTAGATAGCTAGACCTTCAAGAGACCTTTGTCCATGGATTCCTATGCTTTCAAAAATCTCTGCCAATAACAAAAGAACAGACACATAAAAAAATGCAAAACTGTACAAAAGAGTATATATCTGAGTAATAACTTTCCTTCACCTGTTTCAAACTGACAGATTTAGATTTAGATGGAATAATTGGTTAAAGTAAAAAAAACATGTTTTTTTTTGTTCCACTGACATTTCAGCTGCTACAGTATTATCTTTAATTATGTAGTTGTATTCAAAACCAAACAATAAACCATACCATAACATTTCTGTTGAAATTGATTGGGTTATATTTTACCTCTGATCTTATTGCTGGAAATGTTGACATTATCATGTCTCTCACTATTTAGGGCCTATTCAGGCCAAAACACATGTTCTATGTTGAGATGTTTTGTGTTAGGCTGCCCATTTATTCTCATTTCGTTGTAAATAAACCTAAATTCACTTCAGCTCACAAAAGAATAGGTGCTGCTCTATATTTCTAAATGCAATGCTAAGCACAAAATATTTTAAATTGTTTTTTTTTGTGGTATGCTATAACACAAGTGTGTGCCGTGGTTAAGAAAGAATGGCAATGTTTTGCATATATAGTGGATTAATGAGCATTACCATAGGCGTGCGCACGGGGTGTACTCAGTGTGCCTGGGACACACCCTAATCACCCCTTGCTCATTGCTCTGCCTGGACCTGCCAATTCAACTCCCACTCTGCAGCTACAGTATTTAAAACAAAAATTGTCCCAGGTCCTCTTGTTTAGTTAAGGACCTGGGGCAGAAAAAGGGACTATTTAACTACTTTTGGGTGCAGGCAGAGTGATCTACCGCACTGCGGCTCCCAACAATTAAATAAAGTCCCAGGATCCTTTATATCAGTCCTCCGAGGCAGGCCAGGGCTTTAATTTAATTGTAGGCAAAAGCTCTGGAAGATTACTCTGCCTGTCCCAAAAGTGGTTAAATAGTCCCCTTTTTGTCCTGGACCGCGATGCCCAGCTCGGAGGGAGGCAGGGTTGCCACCTATCTTGATTCACCCCACGAAGGCTCCATGCAGCTCTGATGGCTTCCCTCTCTCCTTTCCCCTCCTGCCGGCTGCTGCCGGGTGGGGGGGGGGGGGGGAGGGGATTTACTATGCTTACTATGCTTCAGATTGTGAATCAATAGTAGGCTGCTAAGCACAGAGTACTTCCCATGCATCCTCTGTCCAGTGAAGTTAAGGCTGCGGAGAAAGGGGCTGGGGAATATCTGTCCTCAGTCCCTTTCTCTGTCCCAAAAGCGAGACATTGGGGGTCTGTTTAGACCCCTAATATTTTACCAAAGCCACTTCAACAGGGCTGTTAAAAATTGTAAAAAAAAAAAAATAATAATAAAAATCTACTGGCACTGTCCTACTGACACCAATCTCTGCCCTAATGATAAAATCCACTGCCCTACTGACACCATCATCAGGCTCTACTGACATTGTACACTGCCCTACTGACACTAATCTTTGCCTCACTGACACTGTCCTCTGCCCTGCTGACACCATCCTCTGCCTTACTGACACCATGCTCTGCCCTACTGACACCATGCCCTAATGACAAAATCCACTGCTCTACTTACACCAATCTCTGTCCTACTGACACTGTCCACTACCCTATTGACACAGTCCACTGCTCTACTGACACCATCCATGGCTCTCCTGCAGAGTTGTATAAAGTACTCGAAACCCATACTTGAGTAAAAGTACAAGTGCTTGATCAAAAAGTGACTTGAGTAGAAGTGGAAGTGCTCGATCAAAAAGTGACTTGAGTAGAAGTACTAAAGTATTCAACATTTTTTGTACTTAAGTTTTGCAAGTAGTTTTTTTAAAAATTTTGCTACTTAAGTACTGAAAGTAAAAGTACCAGTAGTTTTGAAAAAAAAACTGCTACTCAAGTACTAAAAGTAAAAGTACAAGTACTGTTTTATGTAGTTATTAATGAAAGAAGTCAAAAGTTTGAGCATCATATTGTTTTTTATTATTTCAAATGCAGCTTTTATTTATACATACAGTAGCACTTATTTTCGTATGCGCTGATAATACACATGTTTTGAGCTTCATGAAACCTGCCATCTACTGTTCTGGCAGTGGTCATTTTTATAATAGTAACAAGTAACTATGCAGCACAAAAAAAACAATATCGGAGTAGAAGTATTGAAATCATCGAAAAAATGTAGTGAAGTAAAAGTGGAAGTAGGAGAAAAAAATTCTACTCTAGGAAAGTACAGATACCGCCTTTCGGTACTTAAGTACCATAGTGAAGTAGTTCTACTTAGTTACTATACATCTCTGCTCTCCTGACACCAATCTATACCCTACTGACACTGTCCAGTGATCTACTGACACTGTTTACTGCTCTACTGACACCATCCACTGTCCTTCTGAAACCATCCACTATTGTACTTACACCATCCACTGCCCTACTGACACCAATCTCTGCCCTACTGACACCGTCAACTACCCTACTGACACTGTCCACTGCTGTACTGACACTGTCCACTATCCTCCTGACACCATCCACTGCTCTACTGACAAAGTCCACTGCCGTACTTATATCATCCACTGTTTTACTGAGTGACACTGTCCACTGCCCTACTGACACTAACCTCTGCCCTACTGACACCGTCCACTGCTCTACTGATACATTCCACTGTCCTACTGACACCAACTTCTGTCCTACTGATACATTCACTGCCCTACTGACAACATCTATGTTTTAATACATTTTAAGATGTTTGTTTATATTTATTTATAAGGGCACATTCACACTGGAATGCAGTGCAGGAGAGCCACATTCCTGTGTGGCTTCCTGCACCACATTCCAATTGCACTGCCCTTGCGATCTGCTGCGGGGGTCAGGTAATACAGTACATTTACCAGCAGTGCTTTTGCCTGCACTGACCCACACAGGGTCGCATGCTACAAAAGTACCATGTGATGCAGTTGCAGTGCAGTTCATAAAGTAGTGCATACATTATGTATGTATGTGTGTGTGTATGTATGTATATGTATGTATATATATATATATATATATATATATATATATATATATATATATATACACACACACGCATGTGTGTTTGAGCACAATATAAAAAACAAAAATAAAAAAAAATCACCATCAAGGAATCTATACTAAAAAAAAACATACTGTATACTGAAAAACACAGAGTGTGTACTTTACAGACTTTACAGGCATTTCCAGTGCACACAGATTACAATAATGCACTGGGCTACATGTGAGTGGCGTTCACTTGGGGACCTGGAAAGGTGGAGTGCTCTTGCCCTTGCAGGCTGCCAGAGGTATATGCTTAAACATGGGGTATGGCCTTAAGGCGGCACTCTCTATTATGAACAGCACTTCTCCTAAGCATATCAATCTTCTTTTTTTTTTTTTTCACAATAAAGGTTTCATGTAGTAAACAAAATATTGTAGAATTGTTGGGAAAATTAACAATAAAATTATAATAATAAAAATTGTAGTAAACAAAATAATTAACATGTTTTACATCATATTTAGATTTTAACTTAACATGAAAACAGAAGTTGAATATAATTGCAATAAAATATTCTGTATTTGATATACATCACATGTAAGGTATGATTCACCATAAATCTTAACAATAACATATTTGGATAAATATAATGCATATTGTACTTTTTTCACACTCAACTATATAACAAACTTTTGGTTGTGTGGATTTTGGAAAAGGGAAAAATTAGGAACAGACTAAAATATGTATTACTCCTTGAAGAAGGAGTAAGCGATTTACACACCATAAGAAAAGGCATTTCATTTTTGTTACTCTATCAGATTCTAGTAGTCCTCAGATAGATAGAAAAGGTACCATGGTTCCCACAAATTGTGAAACTGTGAGGTAGATTAGTTTTTAATTGTGATGGTTTCTTCCATGTCGTTTATTGATTTTGTTTTTGTAGCCAGTCTCTAATGAAAGGAGCAAGGACAAGACCACCAAATGTGCAAGAAGATCCCTTTACCAGAACTACTACTAGTATTTGGTGTAGGTGTACTGTCTCTTTTGTCAGTGTAGGGAGAGGTTTGCTGTGTGCACCAGGGACAGATGGTCAGTGACACAAATCGCTCTGTTAAGGTCCACAAAAGCCCTTTTAAGGGCTGGTATTTGGTATAGGTGTACTGTCTCTTTTGTCAGTGTAGGGAGAGGTTTGCTGTGTGCACCAGGGACAGATTGTCAGTGACACAAATCGCTCTGTTAAGGTCCACAAAAGTCCTTTTAAGGACTGGTATTTGGTATAGGTGTAGTATTCCTTGGTGTGCAGTGCACTATATAGGGGTGTAATACACTTATAATATATTTTCTAATATAGAAAGCATATTATAGTGTATTTGTATTGTGCACTGTGCAGCATTGTGACTGGTGTGTTGATCATTTCTGCAGCAATACTACAAACAGTGACAAAAGCACTTTTAAAAAAGTATTATAACTGGTGTGATAGACCAGTGGCCCCCTAATACCACATATTAAAGTGGGGTGTTTATCTGAGTATGCTTTTATGAGTGTATTTGTGTCCTGCAACAATATTGCCTCTTTTGCTGCATTGACTCTGCTATACACAGTGCCAAACTCACTGGCCAATTTTTTGTACAACTGGTGTGATAGACCAGTGGTCCCCCAATACCACATATTGAAGTGGGTAGTTATCTGAGTATACTTTTACAAGTGTATTTGTGTCCTGCAACAATATTGCCTCTTTTGCTGCATTGACTCTGCTATACACAGTGCCAGACTCACTGGTCAATTTTTTGTACAACTGGTGTGATAGACCAGTGGTCCCCCAATACCACATATTGAAGTGGGTAGTTATCTGAGTATACTTTTACAAGTGTATTTGTGTCCTGCAACAATATTGCCTCTTTTGCTGCGTTAACTCTGCTACACACAGTGCCAAACTTACTGGCAAATTTTTTGTACAACTGGTGTGATAGACCAGTGGCCCCCCAATACCACATATTGAAGTGGGGTGTTATTTAACAGTAAACTTTTATAAGTGTATTTGTGTCCTGCAAAAATGTGGCCTCTTTTGCTGAGTTAACTGTGCTACACACAGTGACAACAGTTACTGGCCAATTTTTTGTAGAACTGGTGTGATAGACCATTGCCCCGCCCCCAATACCACATATTGAAAAGGGGTGTTGTCTGAGTATACTTTTATAAGTGTATTTGTGTCCTGCAACAATATTGCCTCTTTTGCTGTGTTAACTCTGCTACACACAGTGCCAAACTCACTGGCCAATTTTTTGTACAACTGGAGTGATAGACCAGTGGCCCCCCAATACCACATATTGAAGTGGGGTGTTATCTGAGTATACTTTTATAAGTGTATTTGTGTCCTGCAACAATATTGCCTCTTTTGCTGCGTTAACTCTGCTACACACAGTGCCAAACTCACTGGCCAATTTTTTGTACAACTGGTGTGATAGACCAGTGGCCCCCAAATACCACATATTGAAGTAGGGTGTTATCTGAGTATACTTTTATGAGTGTATTTGTGTCCTGCAACAATATTGCCTCTTTTGCTGCATTGACTCTGCTATACACAGTGCCAAACTCACTGGCCAATTTTTTGTACAACTGGTGTGATAGACCAGTGGTCCCCCAATACCACATATTGAAGTGGGTAGTTATCTGAGTATACTTTTACAAGTGTATTTGTGTCATGCAACAATATTGCCTCTTTTGCTGCATTGACTCTGCTATACACAGTGCCAAACTCACTGGCCAATTTTTTGTACAACTGGTGTGATAGACCAGTGGTCCCCCAATACCACATATTGAAGTGGGTAGTTATCTGAGTATACTTTTACAAGTGTATTTGTGTCCTGCAACAATATTGCCTCTTTTGCTGTGTTAACTCTGGTACACACAGTGCCAAACTCACTGGCCAATTTTTTGTACAACTGGTGTGATAGACCAGTGGTTCCCCCAATACCACATATTACATAGTTACATATAGTTACATAGTTTGTGAGGTTGAAAAAAGACATCAGTCCATCCAGTTCAACCAATGATGTGTGTGTGTGTTTGCTGTTAACCGCACATTGTATACCCCTTTATGTTGTGGTCTTTAAGGTGCCCATCTAATAGTTTTTATAAACTATCGATGCTCCCTGCTGATACCACTGCTTGTGGAAGAGAATTCCACATCCTTACTGCTCTGACAGTAAAGAACCCCTTACATATTTTAAGGTTAAACCGTTTTTCCTCCAGTTTTAGTGAGTGGCCACGCGTCTTATTGTATTCCCTTTGTCTGAAAAGTTTGTTCCTTATGCTAGGGTCATCATCAGTACAGTATTTGTACATTGATATCATATCCCCTCTCAAGTGTCTCTTCTCCAGAGAGAATATGTTCAATGCTTGTAGTCTTTCCTTATAGCTGGTGTCCTCCATTCCCCTAATTATTTTTGTTGCCCTTCTCTGGACTCTCTCCAGTTCCAGCACATCCTTTCTGAGGACCAGTGCCCAGAACTGGACAGAATACTCCAGATGTGGCCGGACCAGAGTCTTGTAGAGTGGGAGAATAATCTCTTTATTTGTGGAGTGAATCCCCTTTTTTATGCATGCCAGTATTCTGTTGGCTTTGCTTGCAGTGGCTTGGCATTGCATGCCACTGCCAAGCCTGTTGTCCACTAGTACCCCCAGGTCCTTTTCCATCTTAGATTCACCCAGAGGTTCCCCCCCTAGTGAGTAGCTTGCTTTTCGTGTTTCTGATGCCCAAGTGCAGTACTTTACTTTTTCAACATTAAACCTCATCTGCCATGTATTTGCCCACCCCATTATTTTGTTCAGGTGCTTGTAAGGTTTCCACATCCTGCATAGAAGATATTGGCATGCTTAGTTTAGTATAATTCACAGATACCGAGATTGTGCTGGACTCTCCCCTGGAGCCAGTTCTCTATCCAGGTTCTCACCCTATGGTCCATACCTATGTACCTTAGTTTGTACAGTAAGCGTTTGTGGGGGACTGTGTCAAATGCCTTTGATACACCACATCCACAGGCCTTCCTTTGTCTAGATGGCAACTCACTTCATCATAGAAGGTTAATAGATTGGTCTGGCAAGAACGATTTTTCATGAAACCATGCTGATTACTACTAATAATACAGTTTTTATTACTAAAGTCTTGTATATAGTCCCTTAACATTCCCTCCAAAATCTTGCGGACTACTGATGTTAGACTGACCGGCCTATAGTTACCCGGGAAATATCTTGGCCCTTTTTTAAATATTGGTACCACGTTGGCTTATTTCCAATCAGCTGGCACCATACCATTTTGAAGTGGGGTGTTATCTGAGTATACTTTTATAAGTGTATTTGTGTCCACTGTCCTGCAACAATATTGCCTTTTTTGCTGCGTTAACTCTGCTACACACAGTGCCAAACTCACTGGCCAATTTTGTGTACAACTGGTGTGATAGACCAGTGGCCCCCCAATACAACTTGAAGTGGGGTGTTATTTAACAGTATACTTTTGTAACAGTGTATTTTAGTCCTGCAAAAATTTGGCCTCTTTTGCTGCGTTAACTGTGCTACACACAGTGACAACAGTTACTGGCCAATGTTTTGTAGAACTGGTGTGATAAACCAGTGGCCCCCCAATACCACAGATTGAAGCTGGGTGTGAGACCTTACCATGCTGTGCTGTGTCTGTTGTGCCTGGATGCCAAGAGCCACACTGGTCCTGCACTCCTTTCAGCTTTGCGTTCACAGGAAGATCAATGGCTGACACCGCTCAATTTGACAATTGGTAAAGTGGTGTGTGACAACGGTGCCAATCTGCTGAGCGCGCTGAAACAGGGCAAAATTACACACGTGCCATGCATAGCACATGTCCTGAACTTGGTCGTGCAGCGATTCGTTGCCAAATACCCTGGGGTCCAGGACGTCTTGCGGCAGGCCAGGAAAATCTCGGGCCATTTCAGAAGATCTTACACAGCCATGGCTCGCCTTGCTGACATTCAGCGGCGATACAACCTGCCCGTCAGAGGTCTTATTTGTGACTGCTCGACGCAATGGAACTCAACGTTGCATTACGCTTGATAGGCTGCTCCAGCAGAAACGTGCAGTTAACGACTACCTGTACGAACTCTGTGGCAGGACAGGTTCTGGGGAGCTTGGGTTTTTTTTTACCTCGCCAGTGGCTGCTCATGCAGAGATCACCAAACTGGTCAGTCACGGCCAGGGCGCCATCAGTGACATCATACCTTACACCTTCTTTCTGGAGCATGCATCGCGTCGTGTTATTGGTCAAGCCATCGAGGAGCAGGAAGATGAGGAAGTCGCAATGTTGGATGAATTCCCAGGGGGTGCTACTCCATCTGAGACAAGTCAACAACAGGAGTCTGAAGAGGAGTCAGAGGAGGATGGTGCCGGGGTGGATGAGGAGGAGCAAGAAGAGCATGCTTTAAACCTGTCTGGGATCCCTGGTGTTGTCCGTGGATTTGGGGAGGAGAACGAGGACGACATTATCCTGGATGATGAGCTGGAGCCAGGCCACTACACCGCATCCAGTTTATTGCGAATGGGGGCCTTCATGCTCCAGTGTTTTAAGGGGGACCCCTGTATAAAAAGCTTAAAGGGCAAGGACCAGTACTGGGTGGCAATGTACCCCCGGTAAAAACAAAAAATGTCGGAAATGCTACTACCATCACGTAGGGATGACCAATAAGTGCACTCGCCTAGCTCATGACAGTGTTGACTACCTCACATTTATAAAAATGAATGAGGCATGGATCTCTGAGGAATTCAACACATGTGACCAGTAGACAATGTTTGATTACAATTCCTTATGAAAGGCCACAAATATCTGCCAGACCGCCATCCACCCACAACAATTCATGGTCCTTGTCTTCGGTAAATACAGCGGCATAAAAGGCATTTCATGTCCATTGAATGCCTAATTTTTGGGGCCTTTCATGGCGACAATTATTTTTCCTGTCAATGCCTAATGTACCTCCAGCCACAGAATACAACTTTCTTAGCTGTCAGGTAAACTCATATGGGCTAATTTTTGGGGCCTATACTGGCCGACACTTACTTCTGGATCCTGTCATTGCCTAATGTACCTTCAGCCACAGAATACAACGTTCTTAGCTGTCAGGTAAACCCCTGTGGGCTCATTTTTGGGGCCTATACTGGCGACACTTACTTCTGGATCCTGTCGTTGCCTAATGTACCTTCAGCCACAGAATACAACATTCTTAGCTGTCAGGTAAACCCATGTGGGCTAATTTTTGGGGCCTTTCATGGCCGACACTTATTTCTGTATCCTGTGAATGCCTAATGTACCTTCAGCCACAGAATACAACGTTCTTTGCTGTCAGGTAAACCCATGTGGGCTAATTTTTTGGGGCTTTTATGGCCGACACTTACTACTGCATCCTGTGAATGCCTAATGTACCTTCAGCCACAGAATACAACGTTCTTAGCTGTCAGGTAAACTCATGTGGGCTAATTTATGGGGCCTTTCATGGCCGACACTTACTTATTTATCCTGTGAATGCCTAATTTACTTTCAGCCACAGAATACAACGTTCGTAGCTGTCAGGTAAGAACGCTGGAATGGCCGACAATTACTTCTTTATCCTGTGAATGCCTAATTTTTCAGACTGAAATTGAACATCAATGGGTCTGTAAATGTTCCGCCAAATTTTGGAATGGATGCAGACCCATTTTACAGATGTGTGAATGGACCCTATATGTATTTACTGGCTGCTGTCAGTTCTGTCTGATTTAAGAAAAAAAAAATGTTTTTGCTGTAAAAAAAAAAAAAAAAAAAAAATTTTAGGGCAACTTTTCCAATTGCAATACTGTTATGACATTGTCCATGTGGTGGGGACTATTTTTGCAAAGCTAGTAAGTCTTTTGTGGCTGCAAATATGACCTAAAGGTTTTTAAAGTTCGCCTTCTATTAAAGTCAATGGGGCCCGCCGCGAACTTGTGGTTCGCGGACATTTGAGAAAGTTTGTGGCTAACGTTTGCGAACCGCCCCACCCGATGTTCGTCCATCACTACTACACAGACACCTACACTGACCTATCTTATTCCTACTCTTACCTACCTTATTCCTGCACTAACCAACCTGATCACTACACTGACCTACCTAATTTCTATACTGACACCTACACTGACCTACCTGACCACTGCACAGACCTACCTGAGCACTACCCAGACCTACCTGAGCACTACACAAACCTACATGATCACTACACAAACCTACCTGACAATTACACTGACCACAACACAGACCTACCTGTTTCCTGCACTAACCTACCTGATCACCATACTGACTCCTACAAAGACCTATCTGACCATTACAGAGACCTACCTGATTCTTACACTAACCTACCTGATTACTATACTGACACCTACACTGACCTACCTGACCACTACACAGAAATAGCTGACCACTATACTGACCAACCTGATCACTACACTGACCTACCTAATTACTATACTGACAATTACACAAAATGAAATGAATGGGCTGCCTACATGCAGAACACAGGTAGCAATGTTATAAAGCTAGCCTCATATCCTTCACATGCCAATCCTGTCATTACAATAGTGTTCTCAGTTCCCCTGCACATAACAACCCCCCCCCCCTTCACATTACTGTCCTCAGCCCACCTTCATATCCCCTCCCCCCTCCCCTCCCATCCTTGTCCTGTCCTCAGCTCCCCCTTCACAGCTCTCTCAGCTTCTTCCACAATCCACATTACTCACAGAGCAGACAGCAGTCGGACAGCTTCCGCATGGACGGCGGCAAGCATGAAGCTGGCATCAGAAGCAGGACAGCTCTGGAAGGAGGGCGGGATCTGCATAACTTTTCCAGGTAACCAGCTTGTGATTTGTTACTAGCAACCAATCACCTGCAGGTTAACTTGAAGTCCCACCCTCCCTCCGGAGCTGTACTGGCTCTGATATCAGCCTCTTGCCTCCCGCCATCCATGCAGGGCTTGTTCAGGATGGCTGAGTGGGCTACTAAATGGCAGCGTGACACTGCACCCCCCCCCCCCCCAGATTTTGTGCCCAGTGCGGCTGCCCCCCCCAGCACCCCCCCACGCTACACCACTGATAGTAACACTCTTTTCTTTACTTGTAGAACTTACATAGTTAGTGAGGTTGAAAAAAAAAAGAAGACACTACTCCATCTAGTTCAGCCAACCAGAAAAAGATAAATGTATTTGTTTCAGATGGTGGCAGCAACCAGGTGAGGAGTACAAAGACAAGTGTGATTTGCCTACAGTCAAGCATGGTGGTGGGAGTGTCATGTCTGGGGCTGCATGAGTGCTGTCGGCACTGGGGAGCTACAGTTCATTGAGGGAACCATGAATGCCAACATGTACTGTGACGTACTGAAGCAGAGCATGATCCCCTCCCTTTGGAGACTAGGCCGCAGGACAGTATTCCATAATGATAATGACCCCAAAGAAACCTCCAAGATGACCACTGCCTTGCTAAAGAAGCTGAGGGTAAAGGTGATGGACTGGCCAAGCATGTCTCCAGACCTAAACCCTATTGAGCCTCTGTGGGGCATCTTTAAAAAGGAAGTTGAAGGGGGGCGTGGCCAGCGCGGGACCTAGATGGACGTCTGATCCTCCGCTCCGGCTCCAGGCTTGCTGAATCCAGCGACATCCTCACAGCAACAGCCAGCATCCAGCTCCAAATCGGCCTCTATACCTGCCCTGCACCCGCAGCTATGACCGGGAAGAGGAAAAACACCAAGGGCCCGCAGAAACTTACTGCATTCTTCGCGCCGCCGTCCCGGAGCGGTCGACAAGATGGCGCCGGCGGCTCGGGCCTTGCCGCTCCCGAGCAGCGGCGGGCGCACTACTCGGACCTACCTGACGATATACCTCTGGGAGACCATCTGACCTCAGGTACTGTGTCCCTACGAACCCCTGAACCGTCCAGCCCATCCTGTAGCAGCCCGGCCAAATCCAAACTCAGGCTGGAAGCGCCAGACCGGGCCTCAAACATAGGCCGCACTGGAGCCTCCCTGATGCCAGTATCCCTGGGGCCGTCTCCCATAGCAGCTTTCCCCACACTAGGAAAGCCAATCCTGGACACTGCCCTTAAGGATATGATGTTTACCCTGCATACATCACTACAATCGGATATAATGGCATTAGCTAACAGATTCACCACAGAAATACATTCCCTCGGTGATAGAGTGCACAATGTGGAATCTTCCATGACAGCCATGGTAGACACCGTTAATGACTTGGTGGAAGCACACGAGGAAAATGTTGCAGATCATCAGTGGCTTCAAGCCAAGATCGCGGACCTGGAGGACCGCTCCAGGCGAAATAATTTAAAAATCCGGGGCATCCCTGAGTCCGTCATGCCAGCAGAGCTACACAAATTCGCACTGGACTTATTTACTACACTGATCCCTGGAGCTACCCCTCTAGACCTCACGATTGATCGCATACATAGGGTTCCTAAGCCTCCTTTTTTGTCCCAGCAAGTTCCTCGTGACACCCTGTTGAGGGTGCACTTCTACCACATCAAGGAAAGCATCCTTCAAAAGGCTAGACAGCTGGGTCAAT
Source organism: Pelophylax lessonae (assembly GCF_965119305.1). Classification (NCBI taxonomy): domain Eukaryota; kingdom Metazoa; phylum Chordata; class Amphibia; order Anura; family Ranidae; genus Pelophylax; species Pelophylax lessonae. The sequence goes on along the minus strand of NC_138772.1, from coordinate 266,612,186 downwards.
TCCCAGATCCATATGCCAACATCCAAATATTCGCCGACCTATCCAAACATACTTTGGACATGAGGAGGCAGCTGTCCACAATAACCAAAGCCCTCAGAAATCATAACCTTCCTTACAAGTGGAAACACCCCTCCAGGATACTGGTAGATAGGAATGGCACTTCTCACGCTATCACCAATCTACAGAGAGGCCTGGCACTTTTGCAATCCTGGGGGATCATACCTGAGGTCCAACCTCCAGCGGGAGCCAAGAAGTCTCCAAGCAGAGTTCCACAACAGTGGCACACAGTGCCCTCCCGTGAACACACAGAAACCTGACATGGCACCATGATACTCCGCTGTGCCTTAGTACCATCTGAAGTTTTCTTTTTCTTTCTTTTTCCAATTTTTGTGCACACTGGATGCTAGCCAGTAACAGCAGGCACGCCTGGAGCTGATAGGCCTGTTTGGCTACTTGACTGTTTACCCCCACCCGGAGACGGCTACACACGCCGCAGTTCTCCACCTTGTTTGATCTACTTATGTTGTCCTCCTTGCTGGACTGTTCCGTTTTATGTTCTTTGTCTCCCTTTTTCTCCGCAAGCAGGCACCTCCACCAACCCTATGATGCATATCCTTCACCAGCTCACCAAGACTCATTCCTACGCCAGAGACAGTGGCAGCACTCAAGTTTTCCTATTCACCCCTGCAACTGTCGGACTCGGAAACACCTGGTCTCCTCCGGCAACTTTGGCATTCACCTCAACACCTTCGCAACTGTGAGTAGCCACACCACACGCAGACCCTTAACCTTCAGAGATGGTTAAAATCCTATCAATGAACGTTAATGGCTTAAACCATCCAGCCAAGCGGGCCTCATTATGGCGGACTGCGTCCCGGCACCAGGCGCAGATTGTCTGCGTCCAAGAGACTCATTTTTTGGATTCCCACACGCCTACCTGTTCACACAAAGACTTTCCAACTGTTTTCATGGCCTCCTGCCCCAAAAAAAGGAAGGGGGTTATGATTGCGATCCACAAGTCACTAGACTTTTCCCTCATATCCACCATTGCCGATCCCAACGGGAGGTATCTTATCCTCGTTTGCACCATAGATGGCCTCACTATGACTGTAGCCACTGTGTACGCCCCCAATATTCGGCAACTGCAGTTACTAAATCGCACTATCAAATCTGTAAGGAATGCCCAACAGGGCCCTTTGCTGCTATGTGGGGACTTCAACCTACCGCCGGACAAAATTTTGGACACCTCAGCTCAACCTACTAGGCTGCGAATGTCCCTACAGGGATTCATACACAAGAATGATCTATTTGATGTGTGGCGGTGCCATCATCCTTCTAACAAGGAATTTTCCCATCACTCTGCGGTCCACAATTCTTATGCACGCATAGATGTAATTTTGACTGATAGAGCAATACTGCAGAGGTCCGTGGACTCCGAGATAGCCCCTATCACCTGGTCTGACCATGCCCCAGTCAAGGTCACCTTCAATGTCTCCCCCACCTCCCGGGCGCCCAAACCTTGGCGTGCAAGGGCTGATGTCCTCAAGTCCCCAGAAAATGCGGACAGCCTAAGACGCTCCATCTCGGAGTTTTTCCAAACGAATGTGGGGTCGGTATCGGAGTCCACGGTCCTCTGGAATGCTCATAAGGCATTTGGACGAGGTATATTGATGCAACTGCAGCATAGAATGAATAAGCAAAGGTCACGAGAGGTTGACAGGCTCACACGGGAGATAGTGTCCTTAGAATCCAGGAACCAATCTACACCCACGATAGACATTAAACAACAACTGTTAGCGCTCAGGCAAGAACTCAGAAGCCACCTACTAGGATCTTATGAACGGAATCTCCAGAAGTCCAGGGCAAAATACTACGCCACTAGCAACAAGGCACGCAAACTTCTTGCCGCCAAAATTAAAGGCCAACGTATTCAAAATAGGATCACCTCCCTCAAACATCCCTCCACAGGTGCTGTGCTCCAGGACCCCAGGGACATCGCAAACGCATTTAGTACTTACTACGACACCCTCTATAACCTTCAAGCAAACCAACCCTCCTCACCTACACCAGAACTCATAAATGCCTTCCTAGACACAATCACACTCCCTTCCTTGACCCAAGAACAACTTACCCACCTAAATGAGCCCTTCACTGTTGAAGAGGTGCACTCTGCAATTGTGTCCTTACCATCCGGGAAATCGCCTGGCCCGGATGGTATGATTAACGAGTATTACAAGCAACTTAAAGACATACTAGCCCCACACCTATGCTCGGTCTTTAACGAAGCCGCTTCGTCCTCGTCATTTCCATCAGAAATGCTTAAAGCCACTATTATTACCCTCCCTAAACCAGGTAAAGAGCCTAATAACCCACAAAACTTCCGCCCGATATCGCTATTAAATACGGACGTTAAGATATACGCCAAGACGGTTGCCACCAGGTTGATGCAATACTTGCCACAACTAATCCATAAGGACCAAGCAGGTTTCACCAAAGGCAGGCAGTCAGCCGATGCGACGCGAAGACTCATCAACGTTATTCACTCAGCCCGCACCTATCGAACGCCTTCTCTGCTCCTTTCTTTGGATGCGGAGAAGGCGTTCGACAGGGTGCACTGGGGATATCTACGGGGCGGTGCTCGGCCGCTTCGGTATTGAGGGCAGGATGCACTCAGCGATAATGGCGTTATATTCCAGTCCTTCGGCCCAAGTATTGATGGATAACACACTCTCTAACCCGTTCCTAATCACGAATGGGACGAGACAGGGATGCCCCTTGTCTCCTCTCATTTTTAACTTGGCTATAGAGCCCCTGGCCCAGAAAATTCCCTCAGACCCCAACATTACCGGAATCCCAATAGGTCTCCAAGAACACCGCATAAGTCTCTTTGCAGATGACGTCATCCTAATGGTATCTAGCCCATCTACCTCCCTATCGCGAATTAAACAAATCCTTGACGATTTTGGGAGTGTCTCCCTGTATAAAGTTAACGAGAATAAATCATATATCCTAGACCTTGGAGTGGATGGCACTACTAGGAATCTCATTGAACGGTCATTCCCATACAAATGGTCAGACTCAGGGGTAACCTACTTGGGGATAAAATTAACCAATACCACTAATAACTTGTTTCAGGCCAACTATGCCCCTTTTAAGTCCCAACTGTCTGTGGAACTCCAGTCCCTCTCCAAGTTTGAACTCACTTGGTCGGGGAGACTGGCAGCCTTCAAAATGTGCACCCTGCCCAAACTCCTATACCTGTTCCGATCCTTGTCTATCCCCATTCCCATGTCCTACATAACCTCACTCCAGGGTATGGTCTCCAGATACCTCTGGCAGGGCAAACGAGCCAGGTGCGCGAGGAGTACTTTAATGAGATCTACTGCTGTGGGCGGTGCAGCCATGCCGAACCTGATAGACTATTATTGGGCCTCTTTGCTATCACAACTGAGAACTTGGTTCCAACCAACCCCCGACAACATTTGGGGATCCATGGAACAGGCTGCGACCTCGCGTTTCGACCTTTGCTCCTGGCTCTGTAGTAAACAAAGGGGCGCGGGTATACCCAAGCACCTATCGCCTACGATCAGGGCATCAGTGTTGGCTTGGCTGCACCTGACGCACACTAAATGGAAAGATGCCCCGCTTATGGACATTGTCCTCCCGATCACAAGTGTCCTGCAAATAATCCCGGACATTGAGCTGTCTGCCTGGACACGTACCCCCCCTATCTACCTTCACAACCTATATAGTGACGGCACACTGAAGCCTTTCCCACAGCTAGCGGAGGAGTTACACATAGCTCATGATGAATGGTTCCGATATAAACAAATCTCTTCCTGCATATCTCATAACCCTCAACTAAGAGCCAAAATTCCCGTGCGGGCCTGGCATTATCTCACGGCACCACATCAGACCATGAAGGGCATATCACTTTTTTACCCTCTGTTGGGTGAAAAAAACGTGCTTCTTAAAACACGACCTATCCTAAAATGGGAATTGGATCTGGGGGATACTTTCTCCCCAACCCAGTGGCAAAGAGCACTGACCTCGAGCTACAAAGCCACGTTAAGCGCATCCCTCAGGGAGCTCCACCTCAAAATGTCCCTCAGATGGTACCTCACGCCATGCGCCATAGCAAAATTTGCCCCCTCGGCTGATTCCACCTGTTGGAGGGGCTGTGGAGCGCAAGGAACCCTAAAACATATCCTGTGGGAATGCCCTCCCATCCTTGCTTTATGGGAGGAAGTATTCGCACTGATGTCCAAACTTATCCAGACACCGATAGCACCATCCCCTGCTCTAGCGCTGTTACACTTGACTATTGACCGAATACCTGTAGCACTGCGTAAATTAGTTATTAACATACTACTTGCAACCAAAATTAATATCACTAGACGTTGGAAAGATGCCCAACCGCCTTCTCTAGTGGAAGTAATTCATACTGTGCAACTGCATAAAACATTTGATCTGCTGATGGCCCCGTCATACGATAGGTATCACAAAGAGCTATTGTGGTGGAATCCGTGGACGCAATGGTACTCTATAGCTCCAAACCCTTGACTGTATAATCTGTAGGAATTATTAAACTGTGCCACTAGAGGGCACTAAAGATACATGTGATTATAGATGATGCTCATGTGGATGCTGATAATGGAAATGTTGCTCCCTGTTTGTTTCTTGCAACTTTGTTTGATTATGTGATTATGTATCGCACATGCTTGCTTGCCCTCTTTTCCCTCTTTTCCCTTCCCTTCCTGTTAACCTGTTTGTTTGAAAAACTGCAATAAAAACCATTTGAAAGAGAAAAAGGAAGTTGAAGGAGCGCAAGGTCTCTGATGTTGTCATGGAGGTGTGGAAGAGGACTCCATGCCCAAGAGGGTTAAGGCAGTGCTGGAAAATAATGGAGGCCACAAAAAATATTGACACTTTGGGCCCAATTTAGACACTTTAACTTAGGGGTGTACTCACTTTTGTTGCCAGCGGTTTAGACATTAATGGCTGTGTGTTGATTTATTTTGAGGGGACAGCAAATTTACACTGTTATACAAGCTGTACACTGTTAAGGAAATCAAAGACGCAAAAATTCAAAATGAACGACAGATTGCAAAAGATAGTAGGACAAACCCCCAAAAATTCTTCAAATATATTAACAGTAAAAAGGTTAGGTCTGAGCATGTAGGCCCTTAACAAAATAATCAGGAGTGGGTGACTGGGGACAAAGAGAATGCAAATTTATGAAATACTTTCTTCAGCTCTGTATATACAAAGGAGCATGGGGGAGCTCATAACCAGAATGAGGATGGTATTGACACAGCCCCAAATGATCCACAATGGCTCAAAAGTGATATGGTCCAGAAATATTTAGACAGAATAAGGGTGGATAAAGCACCTGGACCAGATGGCATCCACCCACGCATCCTAAAATAATTGAGCGCTGTAATTTCAAAGCCTTTGTTTCTAATTTTTAGGGACTCGTTAAGGACTGGAATAGTACCACTGGATTGGCGTAGGGCCAATGTGGTGCCTATATTTTAAAAGGGATCAAAGTCTTTGCCAAGTAACTATAGACCTGTTAGTTTAACTTCTATAGTCAGGAAGTTACTGGAGAGCTTAATAAAAGACCATATAGATGAGTTCTTGCTGGAAAAAAATATTTTAAGCAACAGACAGCATGGATTCATGAAAGACAGAAGTTGTCAAACAAACCTGATTTCTTTTTATGAGGAGGTAAGTAAAACCTTGGACAGAGGGGTGGCTGTGGATGTAGTATACTTGGATTTTGCAAAAGCGTTTGACACAGTTCCCCACACACGGCTAATGTGTAAGGTAAAGTCTACTGGCTTGGAAAGATTGGTTTGTAATTGGATAGAAAATTGGCTAAATAATAGAATTCAGAGAGTAGTGGTTAATGATTCTTACTCTGAATGGTCTAAGGTTATCAGTGGTGTACCCCAAGGTTCAGTGTTGGGGCCCTTACTTTTTAATATCTTTATAAATGATATGGGGTCTGGGATTAAAAGTAGCATTTCAGTCTTTGCAGATGACACCAAGCTTTGCAGTGGAATAACTTCCTTACAGGATGTCTCCAACTTACAAGCTGATCTCATTGCACTGTTTCATTGGGCAACTATGTGGCAAATGAGGTTTAATGTTAATAAATGTAAAGTTATGCACTTTGTGGCTAAGAATATGTATGCATCATACATACTAGGTGGAGTAGAACTGGGGGAATCCATAACGGAGAAGGATCTGGGTGTTCTGGTAGATCATAAGCTTAATAATAGCATGCAATGCCAAGCTGCGCTTTCCAAAGCAAGCAAAGTCCTTTCTTGTTTTAAAAGAGGCATGGACTCCAGAGAGTGAGATATCATTTTGCCCCTGTAAAAATCATTAATAAGACCTCATCTGGAATATGCAGTTCAGTTTTGGGCACCAGTTCTTAAAAAGGATATCGGGGAACTGGAGAAAGTGCAGAGAAGGGCAACCAAACCTGCATGGAGGAGCTCAGCTACAGGGCCGGCGCCAAGCATAAGGCAGCCAAGGCGGCCGCCTGAGGGCGCAAGAGGAGGGAGGGCGCCAAAGCAAGAGAATCCCGACCCGAGCAATGAGCGAAGAGCGAGCTGCCCGGTGCCCGCACTGTACCAGCAGCCCGGCAGCTTTACACTGAGTTGACTGAACAAGACTGAGGAGGCTGCGCCGAACGCACTGCCGCACCTCCCCGCCCCGGCCGCTGTTTAATTCTCTGACTGACTGGCTCTGGCTGGCTGTTCTCAATTCGCAGCCTCGCAGGCAGGCAGCAGCAGCATCACTCAGGCTCAGCATGATCGGATGATGATACATCCATCCATGATCCATCCCCTACAGTCAGTTAGCAGTGCACCGTGACTGTCTGTGACTGTCCCTTCCCCTTGTCGGATGTTTCTTTCTCTGAGTTGGTGGGCGGGGTCGGGGTGTGTAGCTGCCTCTAGTCTTCACTCCTCCTCCTCCTACAGAGACTCCTACCCTCAGGCTGGCTGATCTCGACAAACAGGACAGGAGGAGACATCACAGCACAGCAGGCAGCCCGGGAATCTTCATCACCTGCTTTACTGTAAGTGACTGAGCAGCACAGTGCACACACACTGTCACTACATACATTACAGCCCTAACCTGCTGCCACTTATCACCCTACCCTAACCTGTAAGTTCAGGATCCCCATTGACAGTTTCCCCCTGCCATTAAGGCTGGGAAAGAATGTAATGCAGTGTGATCTGCATTGCATGACATTCAAGAGGTTGTAAACCCCCAAAACATTTTTTTTTTCTTTTTGTAACCTGCAAGAGAAACACATAATGAGCTAGTATGCATCACATACTAGTTCATTATGAAATACTTACCTTAGAACGAGCCCCCGCTGTGCAGTCCGCTTACCTGCATGACGGGCGACATGTCCAGTCAGTGATGCAGGGATTTTAGTGTTAGTGTGGAATTCTACATTAACCTTTTTTTTCATCACATAGGGGACAAAAAGTCCCCTGATTTATACATTTTTTGGTGACAGATTTAAAAGACCCTGCATGTCTCCCCTGTGCTTAACTTAAAGAGGAAGTAAACCCTCCTCTGACACTTTTACCTATAGGTAAGCCTATGATAAGGCTTACCTATAGGTACTGTAAATATCTCCTAAACATGCACCGTTTAGGAGATATTTACCTTACATGCAGCCAGTGACGTCACTGGCGCATGCACTCTGAAGGAACGGCTGCTCGTGCCGTTCCTTCAGAGCTCCGTGCCGTGACCGTCGGCTCCTGCGCGCGTGCGCGGGAGTGACGTGCGCGGGAGCCGACGGTCACGGCACGGAGCTCTTAAGGAACGGCAAGAGCAGCCGTTCCTTCAGAGTAAGTCCAGACGAAAACAATTATAGACCCCTGCCTACATGCCGCCTCTTTATGATTAATCCACCTCAGATCACTTACACAATATCTTTACAAAAAATAAACATTATTAGCAATGTAATAAAACATTTGTACATGTTGTACAAAAAAATGGTTATTATTACAGTAAATTTATGGCACAATAATCGTGTAATAACCCAAAAAGGTGGAGGTATCTGTGACAGGGATCAGTGCATTAGCAAATACTAAAAAACACTAACAGAAAAACTCTTTACAAAAAAGTTTGTATTTAAATGTATTCATTTGGATTAAGACAGCCTACCCGATTGGTCCACTCCTGGATTTACAAGCTTAACCTGATAAATGTATATGTGACATCCCAAGTTTAGTTCCTAGTAAACTCGGTGGAATAGTGTAAATAGTGTGGAGGTTCTGATCCTGACAGCTTCGGAATGGATGAAGAGCCTGTAAAGAGTCCTAGCCTGCATGATCTGTTGCAGTTCTTCCATTAGGTTGTGGAACAGAGCCTCTGGCAGGTAAGGAGATTCCAGCCCTTAGTGGGACTTAACATACCAGATCAGGTAGTGTAGCTGGAAAAATTGGATTAAAATCCTGCCCTTTTTGGTTCTGTGTGGTAGGCACGAATCTGGAAGATACCGTAAACCTGAGACTCTTTGCGAACATACCAAACATGGCTATCCCAAGGGTCAGAGATCCAGCAACTGGAAGGGGTGACTGTGGGGATGAAATATCATCCTCGCTGCAATCCCCTGATAAAGACTGGCTTCCCCAGTCACTGGGCAAATAATACAGACCTGGATGAGCATTTTGCTCAGCTGGGATGGTGGACTCGACCCATCCGACTCCTGAGGCAGTAGACAATGTTGCTGCAGCAGAGCCATTCAGATAAGACATGTTCAATTCGTTTTGTGAAATTTGCATGATTCAGGATACAGATGTATCCGAATCTCTGTATCACAATAGTAACAAATTTCAACTAATCCAAAATGAATCATAATGAAAAAAACATTTAATTTGGATAGCATGATGCGATAGTTTGAGCCTTTTGTTATTGTTTGAAGCATCCAAAATAAAGTAACGACATAATATTCTAAAAAGACCTTTTTTGTATTGTGTTGAACTTGGGAAACCATTTGTATATGCGCCGCCCAACAAACAAAGTTAGTCGGGAATGAGGAAAATAATTCAACATAACATAACACTACTGTAAAATAACATAACATAACAAATGAATACATTTTAATTTGGATACATTTGTTTGTTTGTTTTATTCGGATGAGAGCGGCACGGTAGTCTTTGACTCTTTGTTGATCAGCTGATTCTTTTTGCATTAACATTTTTCATTATTATAAAAAATGCACTACAAATGAAATGGAAACATATTGGAATAAATACAGTAAGGTATAAAAGTAATTCCTACTTTTGTGTTTTGGTTGGATGGTGGATCCATCAGAATCTACGAATTATAACATAACAAATTAATTTGAAATTAATTTAGTTCCATTCATTACTTTTGTGGTCACCCGACTCGAGTCCATATCATCCAACCAGCTTGTTCCATTTCTCTTTGTGGGTTGGACTAACAGTGATGACTCATAGTTAGTGCACAAGTAATCACCAGAAACAACAAATTGACACGTTAAAACATTTATAGCCAATTTTCCAAAATAACGAAAGAATACTAGAATGTCCAAAAAAAACAAATAGATATGGAACAGTATATGTATATATATATATATATATATTGTGACAGGAAGTCAGGTAAATCTGTGGATGTAGTCACAGACAGGAGATACATTTCCACCTGGTTTGGAAAGTTCACCAATTACTATAGGGCAGTGATGGTGAACCTTGGCACCCCAGATGTTTTGGAACTACATTTCCCATGATATTCCTGTAGTCTGCAGTGTAGTGGAGCATCATGGGAAATGTAGTTCCAAAACATCTGGGGTGCCAAGGTTCGCCATCACTGCTATAGGGTGTCGGCTGCAAAGGTAGCCAGGACGGCTTAAGGAAGTTGAAAGGCCTTCAGCTGTTCAGAATGAGAAAGTTAAGGCCTCTATAATTTGTCCAAAGGAAGTCCTATTGATTGCTGCCTCCTGACGCTGTGTGAGTAGAGGAGGACAGCCAGATGTGTGCCCCCTGAAAGCTGTGTGAGCATGGGGAAGACCTCCTGAAGCGATGTGTGCTGAGGAGGGTAACAAGTGTAAAGACTACTCAAGGTGAGGTCTTGGATCGTTTCTATGTGAAAAGAAACCAATGGACATTTCCTGTGTGAAGGGGAAATAAATTAAGACTGAAGACTACTCAAGGTGAGGTCTTGGACTATTTCTATGTGGAAGAAATAAATGAACTGTTTGCTATGTGAAGAGACAAGCAAAGGGACATGTTCAATGTGAAGAGGAAAAAGGACATGATCAATGGACATTTGTTGTGTGAAGAAAAAACATGGACTATTGAGTGTCTGCTGTAGGATCAGCAAAGTTTGCCCAACAGTAGGTTTGAGACAGACTCCGTAGGTAGGTTCCTGTATGTGAGAAGGTAGCCGCCCACAGTGGCAAGGATTTATTTTGTGTTTTATTTTTATTTTGATGTTTTTGAGGCTTGCACTTGTGTGAAGTAAATTGCAAGAATAAACCAAACTGTTGTTTGCAACCACTTCTCGGCTATCTCCCTGTGTAACGAACCCCCCCAAAAGGGGTCATCCATAGCCGCCACCGAGCTAATCTCCCACAATATATATATATATATATACATATATATATATATTGTGGGAGATTAGCTCGAGTATGTGTATATATATATACATATACTCTCCCGAAATAATGAATCCGTTCTGAAAATGAATCATTCTAACATAACAATTTTGACAAATCAAAATGATTTACTTAGCAAATGAAACTTTTAAACAAAACTAAACACATTTTTCTACAATGCACGTTTCTAATTCAGATAGTTGATCATGCTGACAGTTTTAGGTGAAGGTTCAGTCTCCTTCTTGGTAGATGTTATCGGGGTGTCTTCTGTAGGGATGATCGAATTTTTGAAAAGTTTGGTTCGACCAGAACACCCGAACTTCCCCGAAAGTTCGGGGCCGGATTCCAGAACTCCATTGAAATCAATGGGACCCGAACTTCTGTAATCAAAAAACACAATTTTGAAGCCCTAAAACCCAATAAATGCCCCTAAAAAGGGCCTAGGGTTCTGGGTCATGCCCCAGGGACTATTAATCACACACAAAAAAAGTTCTTAAAAATTGTCGTTTTTGATAGAGAGCCAATTATTGAAAAAATGATTGAAAAAAAAATGAGATTGCTTTGGATTTTGTGTCTGGGGGGTCTAAAAAGTGTACCTGTGAAGTTTCAGCTAGCATGTCCAGAACCAGAAAAAAAAAAGATAGTTTGTCTTAGAATTGCAGTAGAGCAGGGATATGGCTCCGCTATTTTCACACCTGGCCGTTTTTGTTGCAGGCGTTTATTGGGCTTTTTTGTGGACGTCTTTGGAGGCAGGCATGACATCTGAACTTCTGTGTAGGGGTATATACACACACACACACATATATGTATATATACACATACACACATATAGGTGTGAAAGTAGCAGAACCCTATGCCTGCGCTAATGAAATTATTTGCAGGCATAGGCCTCCGCTCCTATCACACCTATATGTGTGTATGTGCATAAATACATATATGTGTGTGTGTGTGTGTATATACCCCTATACAGAAGTTCAGATGTTATGCCTGCCTCCAAAGACGCCTAAAAAATGCCCAAAAAAACGCCTGCTACAACACACCTGAGCGTTTTTGTTGCAGGCGTATTTTTGGGCATTTTTTAGGCGTCTTTGGAGGCAGGCATAACATCTGAACTTCTGTATAGGGGTATATATACACACACACGCATATATGTATATATACACACATACACACATATAGGTGTGAAAGTAGCGGAGCCCTATGCCTGCAAATAATTTCATTAGCGCAGGCATAGGGTTCTGCTACTTTCACATCTATATGTGTGTATGTGTATATATACATATATGTGTGTGTATATATATACCCCTATACAGAAGTTCAGATTATATGCCTGCCTCCAAAGATGCCCAAAAAATGCCCAAAAAAACACCTGCAACAAAAACGCCCAGGTGTGTTGTTGCAGGCATTTTTTTGGGCGTCTTTGGAGGCAGGCATAACATCTGAACTTCTGTATAGGGGTATATATACACACACACATATATGTATATATACACATACACACATATAGGTGTGATAGGAGCGGAGCCCTATGCCTGCAAATAATTTCATTAGCGCAGGCATAGGGTTCTGCTACTTTCACACCTATATGTGTGTATGTGTATATATATACATATATGTGGTTGTGTATATATACCCCTACAAAGAAGTTCAGATGCCATGCCTGCCTCCACAGACGTCCACAATAAAGCCCAATAAACGCCTGCAACAAAAATGGCCAGGTGTGACAGGAGTGGAGCCCTATGCCTGCTCTACTGCAATTCGAAGACAAATTATCTTTTTTTCTATGGCGGTCACCCTGACATGGAAGAGTTTGGTCACCCTGCCATAGCAGTCAGAGTCAGTTCACCCTACACTACACTACAGTCACCCTGACACTTAACGCTTTCCCTACAGAAACTAGATTATTAAATCTAACTATAGTGGAAAATGGTACCCTAACTACACTAGATATCCCTTTCCTCACACTAATAATTTCTAAATGACACTTTTGAAGCAGGAGTAACAGAACTGCTTCCACTCTCTTCCACAGCCCCTGTATTACAGTGCTAGAGATTTGGCGGGGCTATGTTACATACTGGGGGGGTATTCACTACTGATTGGCCTCTGGACCCCCTAGTCACTCCAATAACATTCCTAGCATCCTCCTGCCTCCTAAATTGGCTTTTACTGATGGTTCTGGTCCAATCACTGGCTTTTAAAGCCCAGTTCCTGTCCCATTGCATTTTGGTCAGTTCTGGTTGCCGAATTCCGAACTTTTTCCGCAGAAATTCGGCCGAATTTCGAACAGTCAATGTTCGGGTCGAACCGATGGTCGACCTGAACCGTTCGATCATCCCTAGTCTTCTGTCGGATTAACAGAAGGTATCAATTGTTTAATAAAGGCATAAGTATCTATCATATTCTCTTCCCCAAGAGCCAACTCAAGCCCAGATGACAGACCACGCCGTACTCACCCATCCCAGTCAGGGCCCTGTGTAGCTTTTCTAAGATCCTCAATATCTCCAACCTAATATCCAAAGGCTTAGGTCAGTGGCTTAAGCATACCATCCGCTCCAATCTCGCTGACCTCTCCTGTAACTGGTGACGTACAGAACATTGATTGTGACAGGCCAGACAGGCTCATGGTAAGCAGTTTGTAGCACAGTGGTTCTCAACTCTGGTCCTCGAGACCCACTAACAGGCCAGGTTTGCAAGATAACTAAATTATATCACAGGTGATCTCATTCGCTGCTCAGTGATTGCATTATTCTAGTCTGCATCTCCCCAAGGTAATACTTAAAATCTGGCCTGTTAGTGGGTCCCGAGGACAGGAGTTGAGAACCACTGCTGTAGACCGTCAGCAGCATGCAGCACACACCACCCTCGGGATATCTTGACCTCCCATTTGACAGTAAGTTAAGTTTTATTGTGGCATAAACCTCAAGCCAAAGTCCAGCAGGAATGGCTAAATTCCTCCAGCAGAACCCTCTTCTTCAAGGGAAGAATCTCACATGCCACATCTACAATGTTTCCAGCAACAGGGAACAGGGTGCTTCCTCATCATTTTATCCTTCCTTTAGTGTTGCAATGGTCAATCCCAGGCCAGCACACCCTCTGATGTCATTGATCATAAGCGGCTCACACTCCTCAGCATGTCGGCTCACATTCCTTCTCACCTGCAATGGTCTCTTGTCAAAATTTAGGTGCTTGCAGGGAGCATATCCATGCCAACTAAACCAAAGTTGTGGGGAAGCCTGAGCACTCATGCCCGTGCAGGCTGCCAGAGGTATATGCCTAAATACAAGGTATGACAAAAAGGCTAAACTCTCCACTTCTTCTGAGCAGACGTTTAACTCTTTACCCATACACTTGTTCTTCCATGCAGCATTTCTGAGTCGGTTCAGCATAGTCAATCAACTTGTCGCCTCATCCCAGTGACATTGATACACATATTTAACTCTCTCCTCCTCTTAGATCTGTATCCCAGGAAGCTCTTTACCATTGGTGACTTGTACTTTAGTATTCCAAGGCCTCGCTCCATCTTCCATGACTTCCAGGCTGGATCCCTAAGATGCCCTAAACCACAATCAGACCCAATCTGGGGTACTGTCATTAAGGAAGGAACCAAACACACAAGCTCCTTCACTACCAGAGACCTTCGTCACCTATGCCAAGTCACCTCAGCTTGGTTAGCTGCCATAATGCACTTAGACACTGGTACCGTAGTCACTGGCAAAAGCACACAATCCCTTGAGGGTTAACTTCACCACTAATCACACATAGAAAAAAGGAGACCGCACTCCCAAAATTGAAATCAAAAAGGAGTAATTTTATTCTTCATCACAGGCATCAAAATAAGACTGGTAATACATGGGATAGGTAAAAGGTTGACGTGTTTCACAACACAAAGGGTCGCTTACTCATAACCATACAAATTGTGACTGTGAAAAGACCACAGATAAAGGGAAATTGGCAGCTGAAAACCATTCAAGGTAATTGAAGCATCCATTAAAGGAAGCAACTCCCATCACATGTGGTCTAAATCTAAATGCGACAAATATTCATTCGACAAAAATATTTATATGAAATGCGATTTTTTGTCATTTATATGTTTTTTTGTCATTTATATATTCTATTATATTCTGTACAATTTTTATTTACATATTTTGTATACTTTCATATGTTTTAGAATTTTGCTGGGATTTCTAATTATCCATTGATCTAGCGATGAATCATCATCCCTCAATACTGTTCCTCCTTGCTTCTTCGGTCATTTACATTTCCTATATCTACTTTTCTCCTTTTTGACTGTTTTAGTTTAAAAGTAATTACCTTATACATTTTTTGCTCAAATGTTTTTCTAGGCTTAAATCTATGTCCGACCCATAGTTTATAGTTCTACAGTATATCCTTTGGATGGAATTACAGATAAAATATTTTTAGCCAATTAGATTTATACGATTTTTTCAAACTGTATTTTATATCATTTCATTATAACATCTGTGTCCTTTTGCTATACACAACATTAAATAGATTCAAAGTAAGTTTTAGGACACATTTGTTTATCATTTATTTGGCTTCTATTCCATCCATACATTGATCGATTGGATTGTTGGGCTTTATCGTTCGGGATTTTTGGATATAATATAAGGACACTTCATGTCCACGATATTGCTATACCCATTGGCCCTTCAACCGTTTGTGTTGTTCAGTTTTCTCTTGATTTTTTGATCTAGTCTTTAGCAATGCAATGGGCATGTATTTGGATAGTTATGACATTTTTGTCTAATGAATACAAAATTGACATGTACCATTATAGCATCATTGACCTATGTGAATTAAATTGTACATTTATATTTTTATTTTCACAATTTTATCATTACTTTTATTTAAATATTCCATTTACCACTTTTTATACACTATTATATATCATTACACTATTTATATACATTTATTATGTTTCATGTTGATCAATCTCCATCTTTTTATTTTTGCCTTTTGGCACTCTGTATGGTCAGAACCAGTTGACATAATATTTGCTATGCTGGATTTTGATTCCATATACTGTTCTATACACATAAAATAATCGGTCACTTTCCCCCCATTTTTTGCATTTTTTCCATTTTATTTTCATTTTGCACTTTTTCTCACATATATCATTTTTATGCATATATTAATCATGGTGCATTTTCAAAGATTTTTTGGATTACATTTCTCACATCACATACAGCAGCATACATCTGTTATATATATATATATATATATATATATATATATATATATATATATATATATATATATATATCCTTTATATATATTCTTCATATGTTTTCATATCATTTTATTCTTATGTTTGTATCTTGTTTTAATGGTTTCTTTTGTTATATGTTAAAACATGCAATCAATTGTTTGGTCGTTTTTGTCTGTGGATTTAGACCACAGGTAATGGGAGTTGCTTCCTTTCGTGGATGCTTCAATTACCTTGAATGGTTTTCAGCTGCCCTTTATCTGTGGTCTTTTCACAGTCACAATTTGTATGGTTATGAGTAAGCGACCCTTTGTGTCGTGAAACGCGTCAACCTTTTACCTGTCCCATCTATCACCAGTCTTATTTTGATGCCTGTGATGAAGAATAAAATTACTCCTTTTTTATTTCAATTTTTGAAATGCGGTCACCTTTTTTCTATGTTTGATTATTCATCTGAATGGTGGATCCGATCTGCACCTGAATCATACTCTACCTAGAGCGGTCCACCTGTGTTGGATTCCTTAACTTCACCACTCCTTAGGACACTGTTACTGTATCTTTTCTTCATACTCTCCCTGATATGCCCATGTAAAGTGATACACGATAACAACAATATTATGGTGATCTGCTAGTGTTGACAGAACTGCAATATATATGCAATGTATAATTGGACAACTGTTGAGGATAAAGTGGGTAGTGGAGGAATCTAGGATAGTTTCCAAATCTCAAAGATGGTAGTAGTCCAAGTGAACAAGGCTGTAGTCAATGGCTGCCGGCTGGAGCAAGGAGAGGCTCTACATGGTAAGAAGAAACAAGAAACCAGGGCCTACTGAGTGTAGCATACAAAGTTTAATAGGAGTTAAAAGGAATTATGCACTCACAAACATAAATGTTATGCCAGCATGGTGAATGTAATGGGTCATCTGCAGAGTATCTGGTAACAGATGGATGCTACTGAGATGAGTAAGCTGATTGCTGTCAGCGTCTATCACTTGGCATAGCTGTTTCACGGCGCCCAGGTCTGTGCAGAGACGTATGTGATGTCACATCCAGCAGCTGAGAAGGCAGGAGAAGCACGTGTTCAGAGCATGCGTGCTCCTTCATTAGGCTCTGAAAGGGCCATCGTGGAAGAAGTAAAAATAGCCACCTGGAAGTATGGTGGGTGGGATGGGACAAATGTATAAGACAAATTGTAAAGAACAAGACAAGAGTCTACACAGAGGCCAGAGGTAGAATATAATGACAGCAAAAAAACAAAAAACAAATGGAGAGTTAAAACATATAAAAGGATATTGATGACTAATAAAAATGAACATATGATGACTATTAATATCCCAGTACCCACTGGGTCGGTCTCAATCTAATTATCAACATTCCTCATCTGGATATTTCTATCCCCCTTCCATTCACGGATGTCCAAATAGAATCTAGCATATACATCCACCCCAGGCCCAATGTCTCATTCCAAGCGTATCACACTATAGCTTATCCTACTAGGCTTGATATTGATGTATGTGTGTGTATATATATATATATATATATATATATATATATATATATATATATATATATAGTACAGACCAAAAGTTTGGACACACCTTCTCATTCAAAGAGTTTTCTTTATTTTCAGGACTATGAAAATTGTAGAGTCACACTTCAAGAGGTAGTCACCTGAAATGGTTTTCACTTCACAGGTGTGCCCTGTCAGGTTTAATAAGTGTGATTTCTTGCCTTATAAATGGGGTTGGGACCATCAGTTGTGTTGTGCAGAAGTCAGGTGGATACACAGCTGATAGTCCTACTGAATAGACTGTTAGCTGCTTTTTTCTTGCCATAATACAAATTCTAAGTACAGGAAAACGAGTGGCCATCATTACTTTAAGAAATTAAGGTAAGTCAGTCCGAAAAATTGGGAAAACGTTGAAAGTGTCCCCAAGTGCAGACACAAAAACCATCAAGCGCTACAAAGAAACTGGCTCACATGCGGACCGCCCCAGGAAAGGAAGACCAAGAGTCACCTCTGCTGCGGAGGATAAGTTCATCCGAGTCACCAGACTCAGAAATCGCAGGTTAACAACAGCTCTGATTAGAGACCAGGTCAATGGCACACGTAGTTCTAGCTGCAGACACATCTCTAGAACAACTGTTAAGAGGAGACTGTGTGAATCAGGCCTTCATGGTAGAATATCTGCTAGGAAACCACTGCTAAAGAAAGGCAACAAGCAGAAGAGACTTGTTTGGGCTAAAGAACACAAGGAATGGACATTAGACCAGTGGAAATCTGTGCTTTGGTCTGATGAGTCGAAATTTGAGATCTTTGGTTCCAACCACCGTGTCTTTGTGCGACGCAGAAAAGGTGAACGGATGGACTCTACATGCCTGGTTCCCACCGTGAAGCATGGAGGAGGAGGTATGATGGTGTGGAGGTGCATTGCTGGTGACACTGTTGGGGATTTATTCAAAATTGAAGGCATACTGAACCAGCATGGCTACCACAGCATCTTGCAGCGGCATGATATTCCATCCAGTTTGCGTTTAGTTGGACCATCATTTATTTTTCAACAGGACAATGACCCCAAACACACCTCCAGGCTGTGTAAGGGCTATTTAACCAAGAAGGAGAGTGATGGGGTGCTGTGCCAGATGACCTGGCCTCCACAGTCACCGGACCTGAACCCAATCGAGGTGGTTTGGGGTGAGCTGGACC